>NC_141554.1:89485000-89785000 GCF_021556685.1 Rattus norvegicus
TAGTTAAGTGAATTTTGAATCTCCTCAGAATACATTTTTACTAGTACCACCAAGTTGAGGTATTGTTCAGTACCATGAATCTCTCCTTTAAGACCTAACAGCATATTACATACCACTAGAAACCAACTGTCACATAATACATATGATTTTGCAGAGACTGCCCCATTTTTAGCAATTCATTTAAATGACGCTACAAATGATGAGGCAGTACATAAAGATCCATGATAAGGAAATTTAAGGCCTAAGAGTAAAGTGTCCTTTTTAATTAGCTTCCTTAAGGTTAGTGATCCTACCTGACATCTTACAGATAAGAAATAGATCACTCAACCGAAGTCATCCTTGAACCACAAAATCATAATAGAGCTTACTAATTGTTTTTGCTTTCATTATACAGCAATAGATAATCAAACATATAGAGACTTGTCATGTTTCAGACTTTTGTTAACCATTACACAAAATAATGGTAGAAATGCATTTTTGAAGCTGAGTGCATACTATATGTAGTCTTATATTACTCTTTTTATTTCTCTTTATTATTTGTTGAATGTTCTTAATACAAATTATATAGTAAATTAGGGTTCACTTCATCAAATGTGATAATGATAATACACAATATTGACTGTCAGAACACATTTTCATAGCATATAATGCCATTTTTTGTAGTGCTATATTACCCAATAAAGTAGCGATAGCCACTAATGACTATTTAATATTAAGTAGTTTAGAGGGTGACAAGTTCAAACTTCTACCTTTAGTTCACAGAAGGGAACTAAATGATCTTTTCCTGCTCTGTTGCCTAAACTACACTGTATTATGACATGAAAATGATGGGTCAAGGTAAATTTAAAATGTCATGACATTTCGTACCATTTTAAAATGGCTTTTTCTTGATTAGTCATTTGTGTCATTAATGTATCATATTAAATGCTTTCTGGAGAACCAAAAATCTGGATTAGTAAGGCTGCAATACTTTAAAAATATTTTCACAGTAAAAAAACATACCTAAAGTTATCCTACCTACCACTTTGCTGATGTGGAAATGATCTTTTGTAAATATATATGCTTCCCAAGAAATACTAATATATATTCATTTTGAAAGACTATTATATTCAATAAATACTACTAATATCAGAACAAAAAATAATGTTAACCTTTATCTTGATCATTTTATATAGCATGAAACACATTTACTATCAGTTTAGAACATATTAGATCTTTACTAGTTGTTCAGATTAAAATATAAAAAATGTTAATTGTAGACTATATAATGTTTAACTTTAAATGATAGCACACAGAACAGACAATATGCTGGTAAAAGTAAAGTGTTCAATAAATTTCTTAAACATAATATCCACTAACAAAAGTCTAGTTTATTCTTTTGTAGCTTTGAATGGTAAGTATAAATGAAGAAATTTTCCAGTAAATTTCTTACATTTTTCTTGATACTATGTATTTAGTTACACAGTGGGACAACAGGTTCAATGGCCTTTGCATTGTATTTAGCATTATAAGTAACTGAAAGTGTGATTATTAGGAATTTACAAGATCTTTGTATTATTTTCTCATAGATATAAAGTCAAAACTACATATGTATATATACTTACTATTAATAGAGCATATATATTATACTTTAGATATGTAGTATATAAATATGTATACATGGTGTATTAATATGCAAATACTGTCAAGAGAAAACATAACTCTTGACTCAAAGAGAATAAGAGACAGTTTATTCTAGAGACAAATATTAATTACCATGGTCTGGTAACAAAGATTTAGGATATGCATATTTCATATTCCTATGTAGAAACAGTTCCTTAAAGTTTTAATAGAAACAGAGCAAAACATCATAAATCAAGACACTTTCCCAATATATTGGTAGATCAATCATAGAGGTGGGTTACAGCAAAATAGGAAAATCTATTATAGGCCTTAGATACTGTCCAATCTTATGATGCCTCGATTTATGAAGTTGTGGAAGTTATTGACATGCTAAGTTAGTACATTCCTATAGGAAACTAGTGTTCTTTTGTATATTCCAAATGCTTTTCCTAATTAGCACAAAACTGCTATTCCAGAGGAGACAATAAATAGCTATTAATGGGGTTAAAGAGAGCTCAAAATCAATTTGTGTTCTAGGCTTGCAACATCCCAAACTCTCCAAAAACACTAAATTTCCACTCAGTAAATCAGGCTTATAGAACATCCCGTGTGAAGATTTAGCTTCCTTCTAGAAATTTGCATTCAGATTATCTACACTCAAAGACACACAGTTAAGAAAATAACAGAAAACTCTGAGATTATAAAAAATTGAGAAATTTTACTTCCCAATCCTGGGAAAAAATGGCCGCGGTGCCTACTTAACATTTCACAGCAGATGTGGCCACCTCATCATCCTCAGCCCCTACCTGTTATAGGGTATGGTTGATATACCTGGTCCTTTGTCGCTGATTTCTACAGGTCTAGTCATTTCCACTTACTTCAAGGAACACTAATAATATGTTCTCTTTTGTATATATATATAAAGATGATACTCATAGACATATTTGGAGTGATCCATGGTTGAATGAGGAGTTGCATAAGTTTCTTACCAAATATATGACTTTAAATCAAAATCAGATGTTGTCATTTAAGACAGAGCAAGTAATATCAGATATCTATCCATGTGTTAAAATGTGGAGTTCATTTTACATTCTTTGAAGCTCACATACCCACATATGAAAGAAAAGAAGAAAGGAAGAATTAAAGAATGAGAGAGAGAGAGAGAGAGAGAGAGAGAGAGAGAGAGAGAGAGAGAGAGAGAGAGGTGATTAAAAATTAAGAAGATACACATTAGGTAGAAAAAGGGTCCAAATTGAATATCCCCATCTGGTACTTCACCTTTGAGCTCCAGGAACCTGTCAGAAGAAGGGTAGAAAGAATTAGAGAACCCAGAAGAGTTGAGGTCACTAAAAGAACACAGCTCACAGAATCAACTAAGTAGGGATCATAGGACCTTACAAAGACTGAAGTGGCAACCACAGAACTTGCATGGGTCTGAACCAGGACCTTGGCATACGTTCTATGACTGTTAGCTTGGTATTTTATGGGACTCCTAACAGTGTGAGTGGGGGTATCTCTAACACTATTGCCTGCTCATGGGACCCTTTTCCTCCTATTCATTTGCCTCACTCAGCCTTTATACAAGAGTATGTTCCTATACATACATCTTGCTATTCTATGTTGTGTTGAGAAACCTACTCTTTTTTTGACAAGAAATGGTAGAGGAGTGAATGTAAGAAAGAGGAGAGATGGGAAGGATGGGAACCAGGAGGAATGGAGGGAGGATAAACTTTGGTCTGGATATACTGAAAACAAAACAAGAAAAGTGCATGTCAGGAGCCATCATAGGACAAGCTAATAACTAGTAGATGATCTTCCTGTGATGACAGCCTTAAGTTAAAATCTACAAGGGAACTTTGATAGGCAAGGCCCAGGAGAAAATCATTTTAGGAAAGATTCCTGCCATTAATATGCTTTCCTGTTATTATTAAACATATATAACAATCACTATGTATTTGCCTACTGTTTTAAGCTGATCTCTGCAGATTTACAAAGATGTACTGTCTTGTAATGATGCTGTATAGACAAATAGGTAACTTCTTAATTTTTAATGGTGATCCTAAAAGAATTCCTAAAACCATATCAGTATTTATTAATCCCTTTTATAGTGGGGTGGCTTTTAGATCCTTTTCTGATAGTCATAACTGCCATGAGACCTCTGCCAGTCTCCTATGTGTCACCAGTTAATTGCTTCTGATAGTAAGCAGACTTTCTATAACTCAGAGTATATTTCAAGATGCTGTAAAACCACTAAATGAAAGTCATGAAAGTGAACTAAAAATGTATTACAGGTGCTAGGACAGAGGATAAAATATTGACTAGGTTTATGTATCTAAAATTTCACTAATAACTTAGTTATTGTTTTTAACTCTCAATGAACCTCTGGAGCTATGACAGGTGATAAGTGTTCAGCTAGAAAACTAACTACTTGTAATGGATATGCATGTAAAGATTTTCTGTTGTAAATTTCTATTTCAATTTATGATTTGAATTTTGTGTAAATTGGTGATGAAATTTTTACCATGTGATCATGTATTCTGAAAGATGTAAAAGTGCTAAGGACAAAGAAAAGAGTCAGAACTGAGCTGAAGACAACTTTTTAGAGAGAATACTTTCTCCATTTTCTTAATTGGATATTTTACACTTACATTTCAAATGTTATTCCCTTTCCCAGTTTCCTGTCCATAAGCTCCCTATCCTATCCCCCTGCTCTTCTTCTATAAGGATGTTACCCCTCCCCAACCACACCCCTTCCTGACTCCCCACCCTGACATTCCCCTCCAGCCTAGGCATGAACAAGGGCTTCTTCTTCCATTGGTATCCAACAAGGCCATCCTCTGCTACATATATAGCTGGAGCCATGGGTCTGTCCATGTGTACTCTTTGGGTAGTGGTTTAATCCCTGAGAGCTCTGGTTAGTTGTTTATTGCTGTTCTAAGGGGTTTGCAAGCTCTATCATCTCCTTCAATCCTTTTTCCAAGACAGATCTGAACAGAATTTTTTAGAACAGAAATGAGGATGATTTTTTTTTCTTCTAGTCATGACACAAGAGAACTTTTTAGACAGAACTGAACTCACGAAGAACTTAAGGCATTGAAAGCAAGAGCATTATTGTGACATCAGAGCAGGAGGAAAGAGCAAAATTAGAAAAAGGATTCAGAGTGGAATAGCTTGAATGGGGTCCCTGTTGGAGGAATTAGAGAAAAAGGATTGAAAAAGCTGAAGGGGCTTACAACCACATAATACCGACCAACCAGAGCTCCCAGGGACTAAACCACTACATAAAGACTACACATGGACAGACCCATGGCTCCAGCTGCATATGTAGCAGAGGATGGCCTTGTTGGGCATCAATGGGATGAGAAACCCTTGGTCTGCCAAAGTTGCACCCCCTAGTGCAGGGGAATGTCAGGGAGTGGGAAGGGAGATGTTTGGGGAGGGGGAACACCCTCATAGAAGAAGAGGAGGGGATGCGATAGGGGGCTTATGGCTGCAAAACCAGGAAAGGGAATGACATTTGAAATGTAAATAAAAAATGTCCACTAAGAAAAGAAAACTATAAGCAACAAAAATATAAAAAACAATATGCAGAATGTAGAGGGAAAGAGGAAAACAAGAAGCAGTAAAGAGAGAGCAGAAGGCACAGACAGCCTCACATTACCATGGGACAGAACAGGTCTTTTATAACAAGGCAGGCCTAGACTTATTAAAAGGGGAAAAAACTTGTTTCTCACAAACTTGGGTTTAACTCACTTGCAGAAGCTTTTTTTTCTCTATGCAATAAAATTTGGACCTCATTTTTCATCCAGAATATGTGATGTGTGAATTCTTTCTGCACAGTTGCTTGGTCTTTTGATCTAAATGCAGAGGTAAGTATGGATGTGTGTGTGTGTGTGTGTGTGTGTGTGTGTGTGTGTGTGTGTGTGTGTGTGTGTGTGTAGGTATGTAATTCTGGGAATGTGTGTGAGCTGGACCAACTGGTTTAATTAGAAACATATAAGTGAGCATTCATGAATCTGTATTTGAAATTATGTGAGTTTATGTTTATTTGTTTATGTAAATCAATTTTCTATCCATAGAGACAGATTTGGTCTTCAGTACCAGAGAATCATATTTCTAAACACATCTGCAAAAAGAGTTCATTCCTGAAAACAATAGGAAATTGAATTAACATAAACGAGATAGAAGTTATTTGTGTGTGTTTTCTGTGAATTTGGCCCATTCTGAAATGACTTATGATAGGGTTGGGTAACAGAAGAGTACCTTGGTAGATCAGGGCAAGGAAATATTACAAAGTCACATCATGCAACAAACCTCAGAGATTTATTGTGAAGGGATATACAAAGGCCACCTTTGAGGGGGAATGAAGAGAAAGAGAACAGGTGGAATGTCATGGCTATATAAAGAGATATAACACATTTGCATAGGAAGAAAAAATGACTACTGGTGACAGTAGAAATGTCTTTCCTTTGGTAGCTGGTAATAATGTGGCTGCCAGCATTGAATTACTGAATGTAGGCTTGGGAGTGGGGCACCTGGTTCTGAAATATGGATGGCTCTTGATTTTCCAGCATTTATCTTCCTATTTATTATAAAAGTTGCTGAAATAGGATGGCATGACTAATGATGATGGAATGGGGACACTGCATTCGTGCTGTCTGGGGATGCTGACATCTTTGAGGAACTATTGATCTTTGCCTTCAGGACATATTTGGTAGTGATAAGTCTCAGGTTCTGTGACTAGGGCTTAGAAGTTCTGTAACAATAATTGATTAATTGATCGCAAATGTATTTTTGAATTTGTCATTGTAGAAAAGTAGATAAGAAATTGAAAAAATAGGGTGCAATTAATAGAAGTAGAAAAATGTGAAGGATGGGAGTTGGAAGGGCACTATTCATTTGAGATTCTCAAGTGCCCAGGAGCTAGAGACATTCCTTATATTTTTGGAGATCTTTTTGAAGTTGTTAGATTTTGTTTTTTACTAGACTTGATTGGTTGATCGATTGATATGGAAGCAGCATTTTTTTTTGGAAGAAGAGGAAAAAAACACTTTTTTCAGATGTAAGAAGATGTAGTTTCCTTCCGTTTTAAAGAACTGCTGCTTCCTAATTGTCAATTTGTCCTTGAAATGTATGTTTGGCCCGCCCATTGGAGGTCCTGGATGAACTGAAAGAAAACTGATGATACAAAGTCAGGAAAATGGTCAAAACTGCTATCTGAAGGGGCTGATTTTAACTACCATTTTTATTATGTTAGGCAGCTATTTAGTCCACAATCAGAACTGATAGAGGCTGTTCCTCATGGATCACCCCTAACTTGGGGAAAAACATACTATCACAGACACCTGGCCAACTAGCCAATAGATGATGGTAGACTTGAATACAACAAAGAAGGCATTGTGGATGGTCGGGCAATACAGCTGAGTTGGACTGTCAAGAGTTGAGAGTTTTGTTGCAGCCTAAGAAATTTAATGGCCCTACGAAATGTTTCTTGAGTGCCTTAAAGCAGTATCCCATGTGAGAGAGGGTGACATGAACAGATAAAGACTGATAAGAATAACATCAGACTCAAGGCACTTGGTGAAAGGTGAGAAAAGACTTTTTGAAAAGGTTATGGGGGAGGCTATAAGCAGCAATTGTGAGGTAGTCCCAGCAGTGAAATACACTCAGCTATCCAAAAAGCTGCCAGGTTGGGTGACATTAAGAAGCTGGTAGGCCTCTGTTCAAATTCTTGACATTCTGTATATCATTCCGATTTCCAAACATATCTAATCCTACCAACATTTTCCCATCACTCTCCTCTCATCCCAAGTTCTGCCCACCATCTACCTCTCTAGAATAGTTTGTTCCCCCTTCTAAGAAGGACTGAAGCATACACAATTTGGTATTTCTTCTTCTTGAACTTCATGTGGTCTGTGAATTGTATCATGGGTATTCCAAGCTTTTGGGCTAGTATATGTTTATCAGTGAGTGCATACCATGTGTGTTCATTTGTGACTGGGTTACCTCAATAAGGATAATATTTTATAGTTCCATGCATTTGCCTACGAATTTAATGAAGTCATTGTTTTTGTTTTTGTTCTTCTTTTAATTGGATAGCTTTTTACTTGCATTTCAAAGTTATTCCCATTCCCGGTTTCCTATGTAAAAGCCCCTACATATCTCCCTCCCCTCCCCATTCACCTCCCCCCTTCCTAGCCCCACCCTGACATTCCGCTACACTAGGGTCCGACCTTGGCAGGACCAAGGGCTTCTCCTTCCATTGGTGCCCAACAAGGCCATCCTCTGCTACATATACAGCTAGAGCCATGGGTCAGTCCATGTATTGTCTTTGGGTAGTGTTTTCCTCCCTGGGAGCTCATTGTTGTTTTAATGGGGTTGTAAGCAACTTCTTCGCTTTCAATGCTAATTCCTCCCATGGGGGTCTCATTCTAAGTTCTATGGTTTGTTGCTAGCATTCACCATTTTATTTGGCATGCTCTGGCTGTGTCTCTCAGGAGACAGCTATATCCAGATCCTGTCAGCATGCACTTCTTAGCTTCACTAATTTTGTCTAGTTTTGTGGGATATCATATATGGGGTAGGCTATGAATGCGATTCCTTCATTCTGTGCTCCAAACTTTTCCTCCATAACTGCTTATATGAATATTTTTGTTCCCTCTGTTAAGGAGTGAAGCATCTGAACTTTGGTCATCCTTCTTCTTGAGCTTCATGGGGTCTGTGGATTGTATCTTGGGTAATTCAAATTTTTGGGCTAATATCCACTTATCAGTGAGTTCATACGATGTATGTTATTCTGTGATTGGGTTACCTCACTCATGATGATATATTCTAGTTCAATCAATTTGCCTATGAATTTCATAAAGTCATTGTTTTTCATAGCTGAGTAGTACTCCAAACTGTAAACTTAACACTTTTTTTAAAAATTCATTCCTCTGTTGAAGAGCATCTGGGTTCTTTCCAGCTTCTAGCTATTATAAATAAGGCTGCTATGAACCGAGTGGAACATGTTTCTTTGTTATATGTTGGAGCAACTTGTGGGTGTATGCTAGGTTCTCAAGTAGTGGAATGTCCAATTTTCTGAGGAATCTCCAGACTGACTTCCAGAGTGGTCGTACCAGTTTGCAATCCCACCAACAATGGAGGAGTGTTCCTCTCTCCCCACATCCTAGCCAGCATCTTTTTGAACCTGAGTTTTTTATCTTAGCCATTCTGACTGGTGTGAGATGGAATCTCAGGGTTGTTTTGATTTGCATTTCCCTCATGACTATGGATGCTGAGCATTTCTTTTAGGTACTTCTGAGCCATTTGATAATCCTCAGCTGAGAATTCTTGGTTTAGCTCTTACCCCATTTTTAATAGGGTTATTTGGCTCTCTGGAGTCTTACTTCTTGAGTTCTTTGTATATTTTGGATATTAGCCCTCTATCAGATGTAGAATTGGTAAGGATCTTTTCCCAATCTGTTGTTTGCCATTTTGTCTTAATGACTGTATCCTTTGCCTTATGGTAGCTTTGCTGTTTTATGTGGTCCCATTTGTAGATTCTTGATCTTAGCTCATAAGCCATTGATATACTGTTCAGGAAATTTTCCCCAGTGCCCATGTCTTCGAGATTCTTCCCCACTTTTTCTTCTATTAGTTTGAGTGTATCTGGTTTGATATGGATGTCCTTGATCCACATGTACATAAGCTTTGTACAGGGCAACAAGAATGGGTTAATTTGCACTCTTCACCTCTTTGCCAGCACCTGCTGTCATCTCAGTTTTTGATCTTGGCCCTTCTTACTGTTTGAGAATCTCTGGGTCCTTTTGATTTGCATTTTCCTGATTACTAAGGATGTTAATCATTTCTTTAGGTGCTTCTTGGCCATTTGATATTTCTCAGTTGAGAATTCTTTGTTTAGTTCTGTACCCCATTTTAATAGGACTCTTTGGTTCTCTGGCATCTACCTTCTTGAATTCTTTGTACATATTGGATATTACTCCTCTATTGAATTTAGGATTGGTAAAGATATTTTCTCAATCTCCTGGTTGCTGTTTGTTCCATGCTCCAAGATTGACCGATTTCTCAAGCCCCATATGTAGCAGAGAATGGCCTCGTAGGGCATCAATGGAGGAGAGGCCCTTGGTCCTGTTAAGCCTTAATGCCCTAGTGTACGGGAGCACCCTTATAGACTCAGGGGGAGAAGAGATGGGATATTGGGTTTCTAGAGGGGAAACTTGGAAAGGGGATAAAATTTGAAATGTAAATATATAAAATATACAATAAAAACAAAACACAAAAACCAAACAAACAAAAAAAGAAGCTGGTGCACCAAGGTCAGAGTTTGGAGCAAGAAATAAAATGTCCGGTTTGTATTATTTAGGAGAGGGGATAGATGCTAAAGAGGTTTTTACTTTGGAAGAATCTTGAATTACCTACTCGACCTCTCCTATCTTCAAGGGTTAAGTAATAGGAATATATGTTCTCTGTATTTTAATGTGCTCATCACATGTTAGAGAAAAGTTAGAGTGCACCGGTAACACCCATTTCCAGTTTGTTAACTTGACTTTACACACATGATATAGAGGTGTAGGAAGTATTTTACCAATAGAGGGGGGATTTGGAGTGTGGATGCGCGTATGGTACATAGTATTAGGAAGTTCAATATGGGTACCCTCCATATCTATCTGATTACTTTTTACAATATCATCCTGTCTTGTCATGCAGGATGCAGATGAATATGTCATTAAGTGAAGAGCAGTTGATGAGAATTTAATTTATCTTCTGCAAGTCTGCTAAGGAATAATTTCAATTCCCTATTTGGAGTGATTTTTCTAAATCAAGGTTTGTTGAAATTCAAGTCGCCATATGTATTTCGTACCATGAACAAAAGACAGGAGGAAAAGGACAAATAGTCTATGTGTAATCCAGTAGAGGAAGACACAGCTGCCAGGATAAAGCCTTGTTTTTCTGAAACATGAGAAAAAGGGAGTTATCTGTATGTTCTCTGAAATTTAAGAGACTAAGGTCCTGTTGGGTGTGACATATATGAAGGGAAGTTATCTTGAGGTAGACGATTAAAGGGGCTTGAGGTAGGATAGCTGAATTCAATGAAGGAGATTCTCAAGCTGAGCAGCTGGTTGTGGGGTTTAAAACATGACAAGGCCCTGCTATTTCGGGTAATGGGGTTAGGAAAATTGGTCTGAAGGGCAGAGAAGAACTTACTCTTGAATCTCCAATGATCACTGGGAACAGACTGACTCTTGTAGGTATATTGCCAGGGTAGATAGTGATCAGTAAATTTCAGTAGGGAGGGGGGACAGAAATGACTGAAGAATGTGGTTAGTAGGTGATCAGGAAGAGGCAAGGGTTTGGGTGAATGGTCAGGGTTGACAAACAGTCAAACATACATGAACTCAAAACAATGGAAAGAGGACACACAGGGAGAGCCTTTATCCCGAAAAGGACCAGAAGTAGGATATTTACCCAATCAAGGTGAAGTTAGAGGTTGACAAGGGTTTTTGTTTGTTTATTTGTTTGAGTCATTAGTTTGTTCTGTCTTTCTTAAGGGTTGGGAATAACATGAGATATGTAAATGCTCAAGGATGTTGCAAAATTTGGATAGGATTTGGGAAATCAGGGAGGTAAATTCAGTCAATGTCCAATTTGGGTGAGGTGGACATTCCGAAGTGGAATATGATCTCCCACAGGAGGTTGGAGCCTGTGAATGCTTTTGGAGGTGGAGGGGTAATGCCTCCAACCAATCCTGAGGTGTTCACCCAGAACAGGAGGTACCAAACACATTTTACTATGGGTATATGGGTAAAGTCACATTGCCAGCTGATTTTGGGGAGATAGTCTCTGACTCGGTGGGAAGGGAAAGGGAACTTAGAACTTCAAGGGAATGACAGGCCAGTACTTCGGCTGCTTTCTGTCACAATGCTTGTCAAAGCTCATCTGCACAGCAGCCTCCATGGCCAGGATCTTGGGAGTACTGTTCCCATATAAGCGCTTCATCTCTGCTTGGCGCCGCTCCCAGGGCTTCTCAGATGGGGGCTCCATTGACCTGTGGTGGTTAAAGTACAGGCCATGATCCACATTCACATAGTCATTCAGACGCTCCTTGTCCAGCTGCTGCTGTTGCTGTCATTCTTCTCTGTGCTTCTCAGTCTGTAGGAAGTACTGGCAGAGCTCCTCAGTGATTTCCATATTACTCAGGTCACGCTCCACTTCACGATCTGAATCCAACTCCAGCTCTTCCTCTTCACACAGTGCTTGGGGATCTCTTGTGGATGCCTGATCTTGTGGATCTCTATGGCTGTTATGCAGAGGCTGCTTGGAGCTTTTAAGATGGGAAACACTGCAGGGAGACTAATGCCACTCCATGTGCTGGCCTTGAGAGTTCCAAGGATGTTCAACCTCATAAGCAAAGGAGTTCCAGGGAAGAACTCCATGAGGGAAGAACCATGGGGAAGTGAAATAGGAATCCCTGAACTTTCTGTAGCCATTCTGGTGCTTTGCATCCAGAGCATTGCATGATAATAATGTTGCCAGAACCTTGCGTATACTGGATGAGACTACCAAGATGTAGGAGCCCTCCATTTTGATGCCATTGCTCTTATCTCTGATTGCAAAAGTCCAAATAGGAACTCCTGGGCACAGAGCTTGCAGATCTCGGTTAGTGGGCAACAACTGCCCTAGTTCTCCTAGTGGGGAGGAAAAAGGGGCAGAGTGGGGAGGTGGATATTTTATATATTTACATTTCAAATGTTATCCCCTTTCCTGCCCCCCCTCTCCCATTCCCTCTCTTCCTGCTTCCATGAGGATGCTTCCCCTCCAACCTACTCACTCCCACCTCAACACCCTGGCATTCCCCAATACTGTGGAAATGAGCCTTCACAGGACCAAGGGCTTCTCCTCCTATTGATACCAAACAATGTCATCCTCTGCTACATACAGGGCCAGACCCATGGGTCCCTCCATGTGTACTTTTTGTTTGGTGCTTTAGTTTCTGGGAGCTCTGGGGGATCTGGTTGGTTGATATTGTTGTTCTTCTTATGGAGTTACACACCCCTTCAGCTCCTTCAGTCTTTTCTCTAACTCCTCCATTGGGGTCTCCATGCTCATTCCAAAGGTCTGTTGCAAGCATCCTCATCTGTTTCAGTAAGGCTCTGGCAGAGCCTCTCAGGAAACATCCAAATCAAGCTCCTGTCAGCAAGCACTTTTTTGGCATCAACAATAAGAGGCACTGATAGCCCTTAAGAAATGAAAATTTTCAGGAGTGGAATGCAGGTGGGCCTTAATGAAGTAAGACAAGACCTGGTGTAGATAGGACAAATTGGTTGAGTGTTGTGGGTGGAGCTAATCGAAATGTGCATTGAAAAACAAGGATATCCTGCAGTTGTTAAGATGGGTTCATGCTTCTAAGGGCTACAGTGCTAGCTGTCTTGTAGGCTCTCTTATTTCCCTGAGATAATGATGTTGTCTATCTTCTGGGACCAGCAGTGGACAATTTTTTATAGCCATGGGGAGATGGGAGGCTTTTAGCATGGACATGATTTGGTCTGAGTTAGGTATTGATACTCCTTCTGTTGTAAGTTGTCCATGCTCTTTTTAGATGGAATAAAGAGGCAGGCAGATTTGAAAGGAAATGTTGGAGTCTGTGTAGATATTTAGGGCCTATACTTGTGCCAAATGAAAGGCCTGCTAAGAGATGTTAGTTGATTAGTGGTGTGGGCAGGGATGGCCTGTGTTGTGTGTAATTTTAAAATGCCCACTTGTTCCTTGCCCTGTGTCGGCAATGGTGGTTTCACCCAGCCCCCAGGGCTAGCTTTTCTAAAACTCTCTAGCCTCTGTTTTTTCCTTGCCTAGTGTTGGCAATGGGCATCTCACACAGATCCCACAGCTAGCTTTGTCCTGCAGCTCTGTCCTGCAGCTGTTCTCTTTCTCCTGCTCACCTGAGTTGCTGCAGATGGGAAACACCAGATAGTCTTAATCTTTTAAAACCAGCCAGCTAACACAACTGCTGTGTGAAGAATTTCTTGCTCCATCTTTCTTAGTCTCCACAGCCACCTGTAGAGACTACAAACATTGTTCCCAGAAAATTGCATTTCTGCTACATCCTATCCGCTCCACAGCCTGGTCCAAATCCTACTCCCTTTCCCTCTCTTCCTCTTATTCCTGGGACCAACCCCCCCCCCTTTATCCTTTCCCCAGCAATTAGCTTCTGCTGTCTTTATTGACCAGTTAAATTTTGGAGAAGATTCACATGGAATCACCTGACTACTTGATCCAGTCCTTGTGATCCACTCCTCCTTGTCCCTTCTTGACAAACAGTACCAGGGCAGTCCAGAGCAGACCTGTGCCTTAGCCACCTCAGTATGTGACCCTATGGCATACCCCACTTTTAGGGACTCCTCATGTAAAAAAAGAGCTGCTGTGTACTAGGTATTGTTGATCAGAAGTAATGTGCCTTCCTACATATTCAAAGGATGAGGTGGTAGTTTCTCTAAGGTTTCAAGGCAAGAAGAAGGTGGGTACTGGTCAGTATTTGGTTGGGGGAGGATATTTTAAATGTTGAGGGAGCATGGATATAATTGTCAAGTAAGTGTAGCATCCTCTACTAGTACCACCTGGAGAAAGAGAACCTTGGAGGGAGGTAGCGTTTGTAAGCCTTTATATATGTATAGGTAGGGTAGGTTGTAGGATGAGAAGATAGTGGTAATTGATCCAAAAGATGGTTGTGTTTTTGTTGTTGGGCTTCATTTTGTTGTTGTTGTTTTGTTTTGTTTTTGGTGTGTTTGTTTGTGTGTGTGTGTGTGTGTGTGTGTGTGTGTGTGTGTGTGTGTGTGTGTGTGAATGAAGAGTTCAGCAGCAAAAGTGCTTCTGGAGGTACCCTTCCTGGGTGGTAAACTCTATTTTTGGCAAGTATGCCTAATGTGCAAAGGAAGAACTTAGTTGATAGATAGGAGCACCAATGGATTATACCTCTTTTTCTGTTATACAGAGGCAGAAGGAACTAAGGAACAAGTTAGGTATGGAGGTACAGGTTCAGGTATGAAGGAAGGTCTGATGTTGAATGTGGGATGGTTTCACTATGCAGTTGAAGGCAGGTACAGGATAGAATGAAGCCTGTCATTGGACAAAAAGGAATGATGGGCGGGCAAAAAGTTTGAGGGAAGAATAGGAGACTGGAACAAGAGGCAGAGAAGCCGGGGAGAAAACATGGAGGCTAACGTTAAGATTCCACTCTGTGTATTAACAGGTTGTTATGAACATTCTTTTTTTCTTCCAACTTTATTAAACTAGGTATTTCTTATTTACATTTAAAATTAATCCCTTTCCCGGTTTCCAGGCAAACATTCCCCCTAACCCCTCCCCCTTCCATCCTACATGGGTGTTCCCTTCCCCATTCACTCCCTATTACCACTCTCCCCACAACAATCCCATCCAATGGGGGTCCAGCCTTGTGAGGACCCAGGGCTTCCCCTTCCACTGTGCCCCTACTAGGCTATTCATTGCTACCTATACATTTTGAGTCCAGGGTCAGTCCATGTATAGACTTAGGTAGTGGCTTAGTCCCTGGAAGCTCTGGTTGCTTGGCATTGTTGTTCATATGGGGTCTTGAGCCCCTTCAAGCTCTTCCAGTCCTTTCTCCGATTCCTTCAACGGGGGTCCCATTCTCAGTTCGGTGGTTTGCTGCTGGCATTCGCCTATGTATTTGCTGTATTCTGGCTGTGTCTCTCAGGAGAGATCTACATCCGGCTCCTGTCAGTCTGCACTTCTTTGCTTCATCCATCTTGTCTAATTGGATGGCTGTATATGTATGGGCCACATGTGGGGCAGGCTCTGAATGGGTGTTCCTTCTGTGTCTGTTTTAATCTTTGCCTCTCTCTTCCCTGCCAAGGGTATTCTTGTTCCCCTTTTAGAGAAGGAGTGAAACATCCGCATTTTGGTCATCCTTCTTGAGTTTCATGTGTTCTGTGCATCTAGGGTATTTCAAGCATTTGGGCTAATAGCCACTTATCAATGAGTGCATACCATGTGTGTTTTTCTGTGATTGGGTTACCTCACACAGGATGATATTTTCCAGATCCATCCATTTGCCTATGAATTTCATAAAGTCATTGTTTTTGATAGCAGTATTCCATTGTGTAGATGTACTATATTTTCTATATCCATTCCTCTGTTGAATGGCATCTGGGATCTTTCCAACTTCTGGCTATTATAAATAAGGCTGCTACGAACATAGTGGAGCATGTGTCTTTGTTGTATGAATATTCTTAAGGGATGGGTGTGTATAAGGCTTTGTATGTTTAGGTGGGTAATTATATCCTATCAATTGGATCAGAGGTTTTTGTGTTGTGTGTTCTTTCTTGTGGCAAATTAATTTTAAGAGAGTATGTGTTGGCTGGGCCGCTAAGTCACCACAGAATTGGGATGTGTGTTTCTGGAAAGATATCTACTAGATATCTTTGGGCACTATTGTGCCTGATCTAGTGTGGGGTAAAAGACAGCCCTTTTATAATTTAACTACAACAGTTGAACAGTTAGCAAAGACAATAAGTAGTTAGGTGAAAATCTCTAAGTTGACGTTGTTAATTTTAGTAGACCTGTGTAACCTCAAATTTTATCATCATATGTAGAATATTCTGAAATAGAGTTGAATCACATGCATTGTATGTTGTAGCAAATATAAGCAACCTACAATGTGTATCATTGTACAAAAATCCATACCAATCCAAAATATTTTGTAGACTCATCATAGTTTCTTAATCTAAGGAAAGATACAAAGGTAGACAGAGAATTCAGTAGTACTGATAAGTTTTATAGCAGTTTTTTATGCCACTTCATTATCTGAATATGGTGGTTAAGTCACATGGTCTTTACTCTTTAACCTTAGTAAAGATGACTGCCAATCCTGTGGCTGTTTATATCTCCATAAGGTTATTAGCCAAGATGGATCCACATGTTTGCTATTTAATAACATCAGTTTTCTTAGTAGGTCTCTCTGTCTATGTATGTATGTATGTATGTATGTATGTATGTATGTATGTATGTATCTATCTATCTATCTATCTATGTGTCTGTCTATGTATCTATCTATGTATCTATCTATGTATCTATCTATGTATCTATGTATCTATCTATCTATCTATCTATCTATCTATCTATCTATCTATCTATCTCTCTATCCATGTATCTACCTATCTTTCTACCTACCTGTCTACATATATATTTTAAATGAATGAGAGTTGAATTCAAGTTACATATGCATATATACAAAAATTGAGTCCAAGTTATATACATACATACCACACACACAAACACAAACACACACACACACACACACACACTCATTGAGACTCATATGTAGATTTTAATGATAAGTCTTTGTTAATGATTTCATAGATTTTAAACCATAACTAATGGAGTTACAAATCCTGAGATAGATTTTATAGCATAATCTTAAGAGTCCTTTTTTGAGATCAGAAGACATAAAGACAAAAGAGTGGAAAGTAGAAAGGTGTAGAGTGGAAGAAATTTAGCTCTAAAACATTGGGGAATCATTTGTCTGTGCAGCAACAGTTGTTCTAATATGTGAGAATTTGGAAATCAAGTTAGCCAAGTTTTTGGCTATAGATCTGTACTGAGTCCAACTTGTTGTCATAAAATATGAGTGTGTAGAGAAAGAGAGAGATTTTCACAAAAATGGAACACCAACCTGGGGCAAGGGATGTTCATATAAACTCCAAGAGGGACTTGGAGGCTGAAGCTACAGGGCTGAAATCTGGAGCTGAATAGGAGACTGTAGGGGGAAAGGGAACCAGTCAGTGTCTTTAGTAGAGAGACCTAGATGGATGGAGAACATTGCCAATGTGAAGGGCAACACAAGGGCATAAACGCAAGTTCCAAGAACCAGAGAGACATTTATGGAGCTCCAAGTGGGAAGAGCAAAGAAAGAGTCCCAAGCTGCTGCAGGTAAAACTGCAACTCCCAGAGGCGTCAAGAGAAGGGAGACAGCAGGAGAGAAGGGAGATGCCCATGTGGATGCAGTTGGTTGGAGGCCAGAGAAGCACAAAGGTGCCTATGTGGATGGCACACCAGACCAGAGGGACATAGTAGCTGAAGAATCAGACTCTAAAATTTGTAATCAAACATTTTTGGTGACCTAAATCAGCAGGAACAAGTGATTTGTCTACCTTAGGAAATCAGGTCAGTAGTTTGGTTCAGAGTGAACAATGCATGGAAGAACAGGTATGGGTTGGGTGTGTGTATACTGACGCTAACCTAGTCCTTTGCTTTTGTTCTCCTTCTGCTAATCCAGGCTCTTGAAGATTCATCAACAGTAATTTGAAGACATGACATTTACACAGTGTGGGTATATATATGTGTGTGGGGGAGGTGGAGAAAAGAACTAGACAAAATTAAAT
Organism: Rattus norvegicus; assembly: GCF_021556685.1. Taxonomy (NCBI): domain Eukaryota; kingdom Metazoa; phylum Chordata; class Mammalia; order Rodentia; family Muridae; genus Rattus; species Rattus norvegicus. The sequence continues at coordinate 89,503,018 of NC_141554.1, forward strand.
AGGACATGGAGAAATAGAAAATGGAGGAATAGGGAATGGGGAATGCTTTTCTATTCCCCTTAGTTGCTTAATATGTATATGTCCCAAATAATATTGGGATCTAAGTTACCATTAATAGGTCACAGTTTGATTATCTGTGAGATATTGAGGCCACATTTGATTGCCAAATTGAATAAATTTGGAGCCCTTCAGGTCAGGTGCCATGTTGAGACACTGAGCAGTCTGAATAATGCTGTTGCCACAGACAAGGAAAAGGGAAAGGCCAAAAACCTGAAGTTCAATGCTTCCCCAGTACCCAGGAAACCAAATCTGTAAGTCTTAAGTGGGTCATTATTTCACTAGGTCGAAGAAAAAGAGCTAAAAACTTAAGGTGGCTTGACTCTTGGTACCAGGACCTTCAAGTTTTCTAGGGAATCTGAAAGATAAAAATTGATCTAGAAATGAAGCTTCATCCAAGGCAAAGGACAGAGGTAGGTGCCTCTACCTCCAAGAGTACAGGAGACTCAGGGAAGCATTTATGTCTGAGATAGATCAATCACCAATTATGGTGATGGGTGGAAAGCCAAACAATTAGTGGGCCAGAAGGTAGATTTGTTACTGGTAAACTGTAGATAAAGGATAGCATCCTAATCCAAGGAGCATGGCATCAGTGTTAGGGTACTTTAGTGGAAGCATATCTTGGGAGATTATGGCCAAAAATGCTGCAGGAATCACACCACAAAAAAGATCTCAAGCATGAGTGGGGACAAGAAACTGAGGGGGGAGAGAGTAAGGGAGGGAGAAAGAGGGGAAAGGGAGGTGGAGAGAGAGGGGAAGGGAAAGAGAGAGAGACAGAGACAGAGAGAGATAGAGAGACAGAGACAGAGACAAAGAGACTGGGACAGAGCTAGCTAGTGGGCCTTGAGGTTAGGGACTTTTTAAAAAGTTTTTAACTCATGGAAACAGTAAGATTCTGTCACATTTGGCAGCTGGTGAAAATGTGGCCACTGAGGTGGGCATGTGAGGGGGGCACCTGGTTCTTGAATGTGGGTGGTTCTCAGTTTTTCACCCTCTTTACCTGAATGACTGTGATTATCTCTATAAATATCCTTCCTGTTAAAAACAGGCCCTTTAAGCTCTTAGGAGAATGTAATACAAGCTCCATACTTACGTACTACCATAGGACATGACCTTAAGACCAGGCCATATCTCTGCTGTCTGTGGTTTCAGAAAGTTTTAACTGTAGCACACACATTAATCAACTCCAGCCCTCATCCAGCATCTCTGTGATGCTAAGCATATAGCCCAAATCATGTACCCACACTGAGCAGGTCTTTTATTAACTATGTGATATGCTCCCATGGAAACAAACCTCTTCCTCAGCATACTTTTGAAAGAGTAAACTGTTTCTTGGGGAAGAAAAAGTTTTCTCTCTTCAGAGCTCAACCATTCTATCTATGCTGTTAAAAACTCCTTTAATAAAGCTTTACCATAGGCTTGTAGATGTAGTTTATTGGTAGCATACCTACCGAACAAGGGTAAGGTGATGGGATTGGTCCTCAGTTCTGAAAACAAAATAAAAAAACCCAAACAAATGGTTTCTAGTGAATGACTAGTGATGTATTTCAGTGCATCACTTTCTTTAATCTTCAACTTTGTTCTCCCTAATTTAATTAACCTTACGCTATTTCCTTGTTTTCAAACATAATCATACATTTTTCTTCCAGTTATAGTAAGAATTTTAAAATCATAATCATAATAATAAAATTTAAAAAATAATGGAATCTTTTCCACAAGCTAGAGTATTAGATAACTATAAGCACAATCCACTTTGTAAATCTATTGTAAATGAATGTTCCCAGATAGGAGTTGTGTTTTCAAACTGAAATCTTCTGTAAGGCTGATTAGCTTATTAGAACTTCAAAGATAGTATGGACTTTGGAATGTTGTAGATTCAAATTCTCATTATAGTTTAGCTTGGGCAATATATATAGCACTCTAAATAATCATTATATAACCTTCTCTGTGGGACTTAATATCTTATTACTAACTGATGGGAGAAAAAACAAAAGCAAATACAAAACTTTTGGAATGTATGAACTTAACAAAATGCTAGGTTCCACAATCACAAAGCTAGGAATTCTGACAGCAAGCATCTAAGGTCTATAGCACAGTTCTGTCCATTTTGCTGTAATACATTTACAATACATACCCACCAATGTATTTGAAAAGTGCCTTCACTTATTGTTTTCTTTCAGCTATCACTATAAAAAGTTCACAATTTTTACTTCATTTGAACATTATACTTGTGAAGACATAAATCGATATTTCTGGTCCATGATCAACTCATATTCAGTTCCAGAATAAACTATCCCCTACTGCTTTGAGATGAGAGTAAGATGAAAGTTGTATTTTTACATTGTCATTATTTTTCAATATGCTGTATTATATTGGAAAAAATGATAAAATATGCCTTTGTCACAGTCTCAAATCTCCATCTATATAAAATGCTTATATGTTTACATAGTTTTTACATTCTTATTGGATATTTTTATTTACATTTCAAAGGTTATCCCCTTGCATTTTTCCCCATCCATAAACCACCTATGCTAACCCCCTTCCTCCTTTTTCTTTGAGGATGTTCCCCCTCCCCAACCACCCACCCCTTGCTGCCTCCCTGCACTGACATTCCCCTACATTGGGCGATCCAGCCTTGGCAGGACCAAGGTCTTCTCCTCCCCTTGGTGCTCAACAAGGCCATCCCCTTCTACATATGCAGCTGGAGCCATAGGTCTGTCCATGTGTGCTCTTTGGGTAGATGTTTAGTCCCTGGGAACTCTGGTTGGTATTTTTGTTCTTATGGGGTTGCAAACCCCTTCAGTTCCTTCAATCATTTCTTTAACTCCTCCACTGGGGACCTCATTCACCGTTCAATTGTTGGCTTCCAGGATTCGACTCTGTATTTGTCATGCTCTGGCATAGCCTCTCAGGAGACAGATCTATCAGGCTCCTGTCAGCATGCACTTCTTGGCATCAGCAATACTGCCTGGGTTTGGTGACTGTATGTATATGGGATGTATCCTCAGGTGCGGCAAGCTCGGAATGGTCATTCCTTCAGTCTCTGCTCCAAACTTTGTCTCCATATCTCCTCCTATGAATATTATTGTTCTCCCTTTTAAGAAGGACTGAAGTATCTGCATTTTGGTCGTCCTTCTCCTAGTTTTCACATTCTTATAAGAGATATAATTTAATATCTTGTTTTGATACAAATCAAAGACCATGAATAAGTAAATATTAAAAAATAATATAAATACAATTCATTAAATGTATCAGAACGACAAAAAAAAAGGATATTGTTTCATCAGGTTTTAGAAAGGCCTATTTTATGCCGTGCTACTCCTTACTAATTTAGGAAGGTAATTCATTAGCTTGACTATAATGATTGATACAAACACAGAGGTGCAATAAATGTTACTCACATGTTGGTGGTAACCAACAACAGTCTAATTGGACTTAAAGCCTACTTAAAGAAAGTTATGCCTGATACTGAAAACCTAGCCAACTTTCTAAGGCTACTGACATCATGGACCTTAGAAGAGGATTTATTACCACTACTTTACTAGAACAACATAATTCCTACCTATTCTAAATCTTAAACATATAACCAAAGATAGTGGAGTTACTGTCCCTTACCAAGGAATACTCTTTACAGCAAATCGAAAGCATCGCAGAAAATCACAAGTGACACAATCCAGAGATCTATGGTTCCTTTGGAGCACTGACACAATAGATATATCTACATTACAGTTCTTGTACCTAGGACTTTGGTAATATCATGGAAATGTGTATGTGGCTGCAGAGTGGATGTGGAGTGAATTATAAGATTCAGAATAACAATAATTCTATTCTCCTAGATATGGATGGCTTCATTAACAAAACCTTAAATAAGGATAGTATCAAAAGACATGTTAACATGGAAGGAGGAAAATGTCTTAGAGTGCATCCTCAGACAAAATGCTAGTCAATAAATGACCTCCAGGATTGAAGGAATTAGCCTTTCCCAGGGATGAATTCCCCTATTTTTAAAGAATATGACACAATCAATCTGAATCTACACTTAAGCAACAAAAATGACCAAGTATGTCATAGATATACATACATATACATGTACTTAACAGTAATCAAAGACAAAGAGGCTATCACTTTGAATAGTGACATAAAAAGGGGTGGAAAGAGGATACTTCCAAGGTCCTAGAGGAAGGGAAGGATGGAAGTGGGGAAATTCTATGTCAATTAAAAAACATATATAATTTTAAAGTAAATTAATATAGTGATAATAATATTTGTATTAGAAAAATAACCAATTACGTTTTATTCCAAGTATGCAAGACTGACTTAACTTATGAAAATAACTGAAAAAATATATGACTCATGTGGATGGATATACCAAATTGAAACCCATTGTTTATATATTAACTTCAAATGATTTCTAAAGAGTACCAATTAATGTAACACTCTGTCTGTTAAAGTACAAAAGTTAGATAACCATCCATTCATGCAAGGATCTTCTGCTATAACAATTATTCATAACAAAAAGTTTCCACATTAGAGTTTATAAGGATCACAGCAGGGTAAGACCATTGATGCCTTAGATCCCCCGCACTGTATATAATGCCTTACTGTACCATGAAAGTTAGCCAGGAAAGAAAATGTTTCTAGTACTGTTGTATGTCTGATATGGATCATAGCTTTACCACTCTAACCAGTAATGTATTTTTACAAGGAAGAAGATTTTATTAAGGCACTGGCACCCTTGGGTCTATACCAGGGACTAGTATTAACCAAATATCATTCATCAGGGGCTTATAAAGGAAAAGAACACAAAGTTATATTTTCTTCTGATATAGTCAGAGGGTTCACTTATCCACAAAGCAAGCTTTTGTTTACAGAAATAGAAAGAGTGGTAAAAAAATCTTTTAATATTCCTTCACATTTCAACATTTGATTTTGCATTATAGTTCTCTTAAGCACAAAACTTAAGCACAAAACTTTTACACAAAACTTAGCCATTAACATAACTTTAGCCTCACAAGTTCCAGTTTGTTATCTCTGCCTTTTACAATCAAGGATATAGTGTCTTTAAAAATAAGATCTTATTACTTAGGCCTGATGGTGAACCAAGAAGACTGATAATTGCCGGTGCTTTGGTAATGGACCTGCTTATACATTTGTGGAAAACAAATAAAAATAACTACTTCACAAGTGTCATGACACAGAAAAGTCTGAATAAGGGAAAATGGTTCTTGAAATAGGAAGAAGGGGATATAGAAAAGAAAGAGAATAAAGGGAATAGAGGTTAAAAAAGGGTAAAGAGAAAATATAATACCCTACATACATGTAAATATTTGTCAAAGAAAAACGTTTAATCAATAACATCTTTTTAGAAAGGGAAATGCACCTGATTTTTCAACTCCATATGAATATCTGACAAAGAAAACCTCAATAATTAACATGATTGTTAAAGGTGAAAGGCTACATACTTTCCCGGAAGGTAGGGAAAAATACAGTGACTCTGTTTACCCTAATATTATAAAATATTATGCCCAGAAAAATAAGGAAAAAAAAGAAAAAAAAGCTTCAAGAATAGTTAAAAGGAAGAAATAAAAGTCTTTCTGAAAACATCGTATACTACATATGAAATGGTAATCAAGGAGTAGGAATACTTCTTGAGGTAATAAGGAAGTTTAACAAGGCAATAAGGGTATATGAAATAAAATTAATCACATTTCTTTTACTATTAGAGAACATTCAGAAACCTAAATTAATACATAATATTTATAGTTCTTCAATAATAAAACCTGCAAGCAAAATTATAACCATATGCAGGCTAAGTACAGCTATAATTTTACAAATACAAATAAGAGACCTTGGGCACTGGTGCTGCAACCAGTCCCACAACACCCAGAAAAAGCCCAACTCCCATGTACTCTAATAGACTCAGGATCAGAGGTGAGAAAGGCACATCTGCCCCAAAGACCAGAGTAACTGGGTTCCCCAGGATCTAGGGATGCAGGAACCTGGGTCCCTTCTGGACTGAACTAGTGTCCTGAGAAGACCTTGGGGGCTGGCCCTGCACCCGCTCCCACAACATCCAGAGGGACCCAACTCCCAGGTGCTCTAATATGCCCAGGGTCAGAGTTGTTCTGTAATGCCCAGAATCATAGGATCACAGGATCATAGAGGAAGCCAGAATCTCAGGAGTTCAGACACAAGCAGGATAACTGGATGTTAACACAATGAAGATCACAATTGGGGCCAAAATTCCTTTCCGAACACCCAGCCTAACTAGTATTCCCCACAGCAACCAGAGAAACCCAAACCCCACCACCTAGATGCACTGGTTTCTTCCAGCTTGCACCTGTGCCCAGAGCAAACCCAGGGCTCTGACTCCCAACCTAGTCCTGCAAAACCCTGAGAAAGTTTCCTAGGAACTCTGACAGAACAGGAACTCAGGAGCTTGGTCATACCATGATTTCAGGATCCCAGAGGCAGCTAGATTTCCAGAAACGCTGATGTACCAAGGATCATAGAATCACAAGATCATAAGAGAACAGAGGCAACTGGACTCTGAGGAGTTCTGGCACCACCAGAACCAAATGAGGAGCAGGCTCCAGTCAGAGACAGCAGGGGCAGGTGGCACTAGAGATAACCAGATGTCAAGAGGCAAGCACAGAAAGATAAGCAACAGAAACCAAGGCTACCTGGCATCATCAGAACTCAGGTCTTCCACTACAGCAATTCCTGGATGCCCCAATTACACTGAAAAAGCAAGACTTGAATTTAAAATCAAATCTCATGATGATGATAGAAGACTTTAGAATGGACATAAATAGCTCACTTAAAGAATTACAAGAGACCACAAGTAAACAGCAAGAAGCCCTTAAAGACAAAACACAAAATTACTTTAAGAATTACAGGAAAATGCAACCAAGCAGGAGAAAGAATTTAAAAACACTGACAAGGATCTAAAAATGGAAGTAGAAATGTAAATAAATGACAAAGGGATACAACCCTGGAGATAGAATACCTAGGAAAGAGATCAGGAGTCATAGATGCACATCACCAACAGAATAAAAGAGATAGAAGAGAGAATCTCAGGTGCAGAAGATACCATAAATAACATTGATACAGCAGTCAAAGAAAATGCAAAGTGCAAAAAGCTTGTAACCCAAAACATCCAGGAAATCCGGGACACAATGAGAAGACAGAACTGAAGGGTAATAGGTATAGAAGAGAGCAAGGTTTCCTGACTTAAAAAGCAAGTATAAATCTTCAACAAAATTATAGAAGAAAGCTTCCCTAACCTAAAGAATGTGATGACGATGAATATAAAAGAAACATACAGAATTCCAAATAGACTAGACCAGAAAAGAAACTCCTTCAGTCACATAATAATCAAAACAGAAAATGCACAAAACAAAGAAAGAATACTAAAAGTAGCAAGGGAAAAGCTCAAGTAACATATGAGGAAGACTGATCAGAATTATACCAGATTTTCACAAGAAGATCTTGGGCAGATGTCATACAGACACTGAGAGAAAAAAATGCCAGGTCAGGCTACTATACCCAGCAAAATTCTCAATTAACATAGGTGGAGAAGCCAACATATTCTATGACAAAAACAAATTTACACAATATCTTAACACAAATGTAGCCCTACAAAGGATAGTTGATGGGAAACTTCAAAACAAAGAGGGAAGCTACACCACAAAAAACAAGAAAGAACTCATTTTTCAACAACCCAAAGAAGATAGACACACAAACATAATTCCACATCTAACAAAAAACAACAGACACAACAACAACAAAAACCAAGAAGAAACAAAAAATATTCTTTAATATCTCTTAACATCAATAGGCTCAATTCCCCAATAAAACATCATAGATGAACTGAATGGATATGGAAACAGGATCCAGCAGTTTGCTGCATAGAGGAAATACACTTCAGTGACAAAGACAGACAATACCTCAAAGTGAAAGGCTAAAAAATAATTTCCAAGCAAACGGTCTTAAGAAACAAGTTGGAAAAACAGATGCACTCAAACTAATAGAAGAAAAAGTGGGGAAGCATCTCGAACGCATGGGCACTGGAGATAATTTCCTGAACAAAACACCAATGGCTTATGCTCTAAGATCAAGAATTGACAAATGGGATCTCAAAACTGCAAAGCTTCTGTAAGGCAAACGACACTGTGGTTAGGACAAAACAGCAACCAACAGATTGGGAAAAGATCTTTACCAATCCTACAACAGATAAAGGGCTTATATCCAAAATATACAAAGAACTCAAGAAGTTAGACCACAGGGAGACAAATAGCCCTATTAAAAATGGAGTTCAGAGCTAAACAAAGAATTCACAGCTGAGGAATGCCGAATGGCTGAGAAACACCTAAAGAAATGTTCAACATCTTTAGTCATAAGGGAAATGTAAATCAAAACAACCCTGAGATTTCACCTCACACCAGTAAGAATGGCTAAGATCAAAAACTCAGGGGACAGCAAATGCTGGCGAGGATGTGGAGAAAGAGGAACACTCCTCCATTGTTGGTGGGAATGCAGACTGGTACAACCATTCTGGAAATCAGTCTGGAGGTTCGTCAGAAAATTGGACATTGAACTACCTGAGGACCCAGTTACACCTCTCTTAGGCATATACCCAAAACATGCCCCAACATATAACAAAGACACATGCTCCACTTCTGCTATGTTCATAGCAGCCTTATTTCTAATAGCCAGAACCTGGAAAGAACCCAGATGCCCTTCAACAGAAGAATGGATACAAAAAATGTAGTACATCTACACAATGGAATATTACTCAGCTATCAAAAACAATGACTTTATGAAATTCATAGGCAAATGGATGGAACTGGAAAATATCATCCTGAGTGAGGTAACCCAATCACAGAAAAACACACATGATATGCACTCATTGATAAGTGGCTATTAGCCCAAATGCTTGAATTGCCCTAGATGCACAGAACACATGAAATTCAAGAGGGATGAGCAAAATGCAAATGCTTCACTCCTTCTTTAAAAGGGGAACAAGAATACCCTTGGCAGGGAATAGGGAGGCAAAGTTTAAAATGAGGCAGAAGGAACACCCATTCAGAGCTTACCCCACATGTGCCCCATACGTATACAGCCATCCAATTAGATAAGATGGATGAAGCAAAGAAGTGCAGGCTGACAGGAACCGGATGTAGATCTCTCCTGAGAGACACAGCCAGAGTACAGCAAATATATAGGCGAATGCCAACAGCAAACCACTGAACTGAGAATGGGATCCCCGTTGAAGGAATCTTAGAAAGGACTGAAAGAGCTTGAAGGGGCTCGAGACACCATATGAACAACAAAGCCAAGCAACCAGAGCTTCCAGGGACTAAGCCACTACCCAAAGAGTATACATGGACTTTCCCTGGGCTCCAACCTCATAGGTAGCAATGAATAGCCTAGTAAGAGCACCAGTGGAATGGGAAGACCTTGGTCCTGCCCAGAATGAACCCCCCAGTGAACATGATTGTTGGGGGGAGGGTGGTAATGTGGGGAGGATGGGGAAGGGAACAGCAATATAGAAGGGGAGGGGGAGGGGTTAGGGGGATGTTGGCCTGGAAACCAGGAAAGGGAGTAACAATCGAAATGTAAATAAGAAATACTCAAGTTAATAAAGATAAAAAAAAAGAAAAGAAAAGAAACAAGCTGGGAGCATTCACATTTTTGTCATCCTTCTTCTTGAGCTTCCTGTGGTCTGTGGATTGCATCTTGGATAGTTCCAGCTTTTGGGCTAATATCCACTTATCAATGAGTGCATACCAAATGTGTTTTTCTGTTATTGGGTTACCTCACTCAGGATAATATTTTCTAGTTCATTCCATTTGCTCCTGAAGTCATTGTTTTTGATAGATGAGTAGTAATTCGTTGTGTAGATGTACTACAATTTTTTATTCCATTCCTCTGTTGAAGGGTATCTGGGTTCTTTCCAGCTTCTGGCTATTATAAATAACGCTGCTATGAGCCTAGTGGAGCATGTGTCTTTCTTATATGTTGGGGCATCTTTTGGGTATATGCTCAGGAGAGGTATAGCTGGGTCCTCAGGTAGTGGACTGTACAATTTACTGAGGAATCTCCAGACTGATTTCCAGAATGGTTGTACCAGTCTGCAATCCCACCAACAATGGAGGAGTGTTCCTCTTTCTCCACATCCTTGCCAGCATCTGTTGTCACCTGAGTTTTTTATCATAGCCATTCTGACTCGTGTGAAGTGGAATCTCAGTGTTGTTTTAATTTGCATTTCCCTGATGACTAAGGATGTTGAACATTTCTTTAGGTGCTTTTTGGACATTCAAGTATCCTCAGCTGAGCATGTTGTGTTTAGCTCTGTTCCCCATTTTTAATAGGGTTATTTGGCTCTCTGGAATCTAACATCTTGTGTTCTTTGTATATTTTGGATATTAGCCCTCTCTCAGATGTAAGATTGGTAAAGATCTTTTCACAATTTGTTGGTTGCCATTTTTCCTAATGACCCAAAACACTGAGGTTGCTGGTGAGAGGTATACACACTGCTGCCACCACTGAGATCAAATTGAGTAGTGATAATTGGGAACTATTATGATACATGATACATGGTTTATGACATATATATGCGGGGGTGTGTGTGTGTATGTAAAGTATATATAAGTTTCAGCGGATAATTTGTTATTGATAAAATTAACACGAAAAGATATATTTATATATAGAAATATGAATGCCATTGATAATTACTACTCACTGGAAGCTAAGCACCACACATTCCTTAACAATGAACTGAAAACAAATCTAAGTTGTTTGTTCAAAAACAATGCAAAACAAAATAAAAATCCTAGTTTAGAAATGTATGTTTTAGCTTGGTGCTGTGTGTCAAACTTATTAAGGGAAAAAGAGAGAACACCACAACTTTTAGGATATCTTCAAGTACATGGAAAGTACCTATTAAAAAGAAATTGGGGGAACAGCTTCTGTAATCGAAAAGTATTGGGCTGGAACACATGCTTGTACTCTGTATAAGTTAGGTAACCCAGATGATCATCTTTCTCCCAACCCTACTCCACAGAGAGAACTCCCCCTGGACCCACTTGGGAAAACCCTTTGGGCTAATACGTCCTCAAACCTTGTCTCAAAGTTTTCTGCAGGCCACCCAAGAGTGGCTCAGTTTTTGACCATATATGAACACAATCTAAGCTCCTAGCTGTTTTGTCAAAACTCCTCACCTAAACTCTATAATGCTCCCCCCTCCCTTTCATTAGAATGGATGGGTGACATTACTGAGCTCCACGTGTGAGATTGGTAAACCCACCAGAAAACTACCTCCTAATAAACCTGCCTTTATCTTTTTTCATTCTTGTCTACCCTGCCCTATAACTGCCTTAAGGAGAGCCTATCAGATAGCTTAATTGTAGTCTCGACCAACTGCAAAATAGCAACTATCATAGGCTGCCAATTGATCAGAACACATCCAAATAAGGAAATTCCTTGCTGTTAAAACTCTTTCTGTATTACTTTAAAAGACTCAACACCCATATTGCACTGTGTAATAAGAAATTTCCTGAACCTATAACTCTTCTGTGTACTGTCTTTACTTACTTACTTACTTACTTACTTACTTACTTACTTACTTACTAATTACTTACTTACGTTTGGTTGTACAATTATATAATCATCTCCATACTGGGAAGCATTAATAGAAAGCTTATGATGAGCAGGGCTATCTGACAAACAAAACATAACTGAATTTTTTCTAATACTATTGCTTTTATATTCCTTTAGTAGTAGTGGTATCTCAGTTGTTTGTCTAGTGAAATCTTTCTAGAGTACTTATAATGTGGTTAAAATATTAACATCATATGTATATGGAATTGTTATTTATGCATTAACTATTAACATTTTATTAACCCATTCATATAATGTTTCTTTATATTATCAAAAGCAACCTCTAACTGAACTCCTCTACTTTGTGATTCTTTTTTTGCTTGCATCCTTCTCCACATATCTTCTTCCACCCTTTCACAACCCCTTAATACTATGTTGGAGGGACAAATGTATAGAGGAGAATGGGGTCAATAATATCATTAGACTGCTTCCTGCTAATTAAGAGCATTAAGTTCCTTGGAGCAAATTTGGTCTTTGACATCAAGGTGTTTATTTTTTCTTGTTGTCTCTTCACACATAACAATTTAACAAACCACAACAAACTGTGACAAACCACCAAACACCCCTTCTACTGAGACTCAAGCATTTATCTATCTATCTATATATATATATATATATCTATATCTATATCTATATTCTGGAAAGTATTCAGAATTTCAAAGTTCACACAGCTGCAGAAAGTATCTGCAGCTGGCAAAAAGAGAAAAAAAGAAAAAAAATTCCTGATAGTCACCTGCTGTAGAAAATTTGAGGCAGTCACTTGCCCATGACTGGGATTAAATCAAAGACATTGATATATTGTGTTTTTAAAGAAACCAAACTTCTCAGTACAGAATACAATATATGAAGAAACATTTTTTAGGTAGATAAAAGTAAATGTAAGCAAAGATCCTATATTCTGGACTTATTGTGCAAAGACATATGTCACCAAGGCAGATCCTAGTACTCACACAGTGAAGGTAAAAATGCTAATTCTACCACATGAGAATAAGGCCACAACCAGAATTTTTAGCCACATTTGAAGCAAGAATTATTAATTTTTGGCCAGAACCACATGCATAACACCAAGAGAATGGTCATGAATTATATTAGCCCAGTGTTCATAAAGTCAAACCCCACAGGGCTACATATTTCCTGCCCATGTCAAATTGGAAATAACCTCACATTCTGATGTACTTCCTGCCTATGTCCCATCCACCTACATGTGATCAGACATCCTGGGCAGTTGAGCCAACCAAATCTGTTTTTAAAAAATGAAGATATGTGGCTTGTTAGCTTACAGGAACAACAGTCCCCAGCATCCCAGGAAGTTACCTATTCTTGGTCAAGTGGCGCTTACTTGGGCAAGTGAAGCTTACATGTTAGAAGTTCTTTTGTGCTATCATACTCTTAAACACAGTAATTAAATCTTAAAATAGAACTTTAGCCCTCACAAAAAACAAACTCCTACAAGTTGACTTGTGACTTATGAATTCCACATGAATCTCTCCCCTCCCCATTCTCTCTCTGTCTCTGTCTCTGTCTCTCTGTCTCTGTCTCTCTCTCTCTGTCTCTCTCTCTCTCTCTCTCTCTCACACACACACACACACACACACACAAGTAAATAAGTGTCAATAATTATATACCATTTTTTCATTGTTAGAATTAAATTTTAATTGAATAAATAAGTAATGCACATATAAAATTGCAAAAGCTATATGATAAAGGTAAAATATGTAGTAAAAAAATTAAAAATCTGACCCAAGGTTTCTACCCTACCTTTGGTTATTGAGTTCCTGGATTAAATTATACGCACAGCCGTATATTTTTACTGTAAGCTCTAGGCAGCACAATAGTTGGGCAGTTGCCTACCTGCCATGCTGTTAGACTTTCCTATCAGTAACCCCCAGTTATTACTTGCTATATACTATGTTCCATCTGGGCTGCCCTTAACTCCAATTGGCCAACCCACATGGCCATATTTTTATGGCTCAGCTATCCCATGGTGGTTTCTCCTCCTCCTTTCCTGTATGATGTTCTCCCTCACAGTTAGCAGTTGGGGAAAGCTAAACCACACCTATGTCTCCTCTGCCCAGCCTTTGGGTATTGGCAGCTTTATTTATGAATTACAACTAACTAGGAGCAGTGTCACAGAGGCTATGTGCAGACTCCTGGTCCTATGAGGTCCACACTTAGCATTACCATAGGCAATAATAGACAAAAACCTAAAGAAAAATGAGTGTAAGTTCAGAAAAATAAATGTCTAAAATAATTCAAAACATATGAAATTAGCTTTTGTGTAAACTGACAACATGATCAGTCCACGATTAAGTGGAAAGATTTTATTGTAGATATGGGAGATCAGCCAAAGACATCTGGAAGAGTCCAGAGCAAAGAGTAAAAGTAGTATACTAAATACGGGTAGCACACTGAACCAGGAAAGAAGCAAGAGCAGAATAGAGAGAAAGGAGAGATAGAAGGGATCTGTGAGAGATAAAGACAGATTGTGGGCAAAAGAGGGAGAATAGTCAAAACAGCAGAACTACAAGGAGGAGAATGATTAGCTGTGGGGAGGGAACGGTGTGGAGGTGGAGAAGTTTAGGGGATGGTGTGAGGAGAAAAGCTTGTATGCCAGGTAATTGTGATACTGAGAGAGCTTGGAGGCCAGCCTGCATGCACTGTAGTATGCTAATAACTACCATAGACAGCCATTTGTCTTTTCTGCCTATGGTAAGACAAATGAATTCTCTTGATAGTGAGGAACTGACTCCACAAGTTCCGAGAAATCTGGCTGTTTTCAAATCACTAGAATTTGCGGAAATGAAGTTAGTTTCCTTTGGAGCTAATAGTCTTAAATACAAGAAAAGTATCAGTTACAAGGAGAGAATGTGCCAACAGTAGATAATCCAAACTTTGAAAAGCTTCCTAGCAAACCAAATAAGAAATGGATAATGTTAGAATGAGAAATAATTGGGTGTACTGTATGATAGGAAATCACATATAAGAGTTTCAATCTGCCAAATCATTTTCTGAAGGCAGCAGAAAATTGTTGTGAATTTGCCTGTATATTCATAAATGAGACAGAAGTTTTTATCGCTGGATCCTGTTTCTTATTTTCTAATGAAATTGGGTTTTCTGTATTATTTATGACTATGACAAACAAGTTATCAATTTTATAAAGCGTCTGTACTGTCATGTGTTGTTTTGGGACAGTGTATATTATGATGCAATGGTGGTGCGTTAGCAAGCCCATGCTGAGGTATCATCCCGACCCCAACCAGTTAGATGACAATATGACAGGCCCGATAAAAAATGAAATTCATTCAGGGGCATTGGAGGGGGAGGGGGAATTGAGAAGGGAGTATAGGCAGAGAAAGAGAAGGACACACACACACACACACACACACACACACACACATACATACATAGAGACAGAGACAGAGACAGAGACAGAGACAGAGACAGAGACAGAGGGTAGAGAGAGCAGAGAGGTCAAATGTTGCTAGGTAACTGTTGGGCAGATCCTAGAAGGAATGCTAACATGGTAACACTAAGGCTGGGTATTCTTTTAGAGCATTCTGAGTGATTCTTAAGCAGGAGGTTGGAATACAGATAGAGAAATGGAAATGTGGCTAACAGTACCCTTTATGATGTAAACTTTCTTCTTTATGTGAGAAATTCAAGCTCCTGAAAGTTTCTTAGAGATTTACAGAAATATTATTAATAGAATCATTGTATGTGACAGGAAAGGGATGCTACAGGTATTGGAGCATCTTCTGCAATCTGGTCTGGAGTCTAAATTTACATTCTTACATTTCTCATAACCATTACTAATATCATTTTAATTTTATAAGTTCTTTGCCATATGTTTTATGTATGTATGTATGTATGTATGTATGTATGTATGTATGTATGTATGTTTAAATAGATACCAATGTCTATTAGGAGTATCTCGATTCTATTGAGTTATTAAGTTGATATATATTTTATTCATTATTTACTTTTCATTCATTTATTATTTGTTTTCTACTAGTATGAGATTGAAATTTAATTTATTTTCAGAAACATGTCAAAATATTATTTATAGCACAGTTTCAGTATTTAGTGTCAAGTTTTGATATTTACTACTTTTGTCTCAGTTATGTGTTTTACTCCTAAAAAAAAATACCCAGATCAAAGTAGCTTAAGGGAGAAAGGTATATTTTGAGTCACTTTTCCATCATTATGTGGAAGTCATGGTGACTTGGATGGTTGAGCCATATGTCCCATGCTATGTGAGCAGATGAGCAAATGCACCCAGGTGATAGAAAGACTGTCTAACAAAAACAAATGGCCATGATTCATTATAGGGTCAGAAAGTGATTGCAGCTCATTTTCTACCATAGCCCCACACGTCTAGTCACAAGAGAAGATGGGAATAGTAGTCATTTAACCAGAAACGATCACACATAAAACAAAAATTAATTTAATCTAAATTTTTAAGTAATGGCTTTATAAAAAGTGATGAGTTTATTTTATTTGGGGATTTTTATTCATACTTTGTTTTTTGTTTATCCTCTTCTATTATTTACCTCCTCTAATTCATTACCATGCTCCATTGTTCTGGTTAGTTCTCCTACTAGCCCTTCTGCTTTCAAATCATGCATACTTTATTAGTCTCTGGACTTATTAGCTTTGTTGTAATTTATGTGTATTTCTTGACTCATAATTTCATCCAAAATACTTTGTAAATTCTACATAACACTTTTGTGTTTATTTTTACCAATTTTACAAAGGAATATTTTCACATTCTAATACTCAGTTTTATCAGTTTGACAAAAGCTAGACTCATCTGGGAAGATAAACCTCAAATGAGGACATGCTTTTATCAGATTGGCTGATGAAAATCTGTAGAACATTTTCTTGATTGATGGTTCATGTAGGAAGACTAAACCTACTGGCTGTCCCCTGAACAGATGACCTTGGGTGGAATATGAAAGCAATCTAAGCAAGCCATGGAATTAAACCATTAAGCAGTGTTCCTTCATGTTTCTGCTTCAGTTCCTGCCTTGACTTCCTGCTCTAGCTTCTCTCGGTGATGGACTATAAGCTAAACTTTCTTCCTCCAAGCTAAATTTGTTCTTTTTTGTTGCTTTTGTTTTGGTTGTTTTAATATGTTTTCTCAGAAATAAAAGGCAAACTAGAAAAAAACTGGAAATATCACTCCCAGCACCCCCCCCCAAAAAAAGCCTACAGTTGGCTGGTGCCTACTGTATCAATCAGTAAATAAGAAAACTCCACAGAGACTTACCCACAACCCAAAAGGTGGAATTCCTCAGTAGTGACTCAACTTTTATAGTTATGTCAAATTGATACCATGATCAAATTGACATAACAGACACATAGCAAGCCCCAGGCCAGTCTGGATTACAGAGTGACCCTATCTTGAAAGAAAGAAAGAAAGAAAGAAAGAAAGAAAGAAAGAAAGAAAGAAAGAAAGAAAGAAAGAAAGGAAGGAAGGAAGGAAGGAAGGAAGGAAGGAAGGAAGGAAGGAAGGAAGGAAGGAAGAGATAAAAATAATGTAATGTTTAGGAGTATCCCAGGGAGTCATAACAAGTGACACAGTATCTTTTTCAGTTTTACTTATCATCCAGAGTATGACATTGAAAATTATGATTTTAAGAAAGTAATAATATATAGATAAGTAAGCATATAGAGATGCACACAATATTACTTTAAGTAGTTACAAGGTTAAAATAATTTTTTGTAAAAATATAATTTAAGCTTAACTATTGGAAAGTGTGTTTCATTTATATAATGGAATACTATTCAGCAATTAAAAACGAAGTGATCATGAATTTTGCTCGCAAGTGGATGGAACTAGCAAATATCCTAAGTGAGATAACTCAGATTCAAAAGGAAATATATGGTACATACACGCTGATAAGTGGATATTTGCCAAAATGTTTAGAATACTCATGATACCACTCTTAGAGAGTAGGAAGCTTAACAAAAAGAAAGACCCAAATGTGGGTACTTCATTTGCACATAGAAGTGGAACAAAATAATTATAAGAGGCAGAGGCATGGATGTACATGGGTGGAAGTTTGGAGGTGGAGCACAAAAGGGTTTAGGATCAGGTATGGGGTAGACAAGAGAGAAGCCCAGAGGGCTAGGAGAATGAATGGAAATATATAGCAATTTAAAGGTTGCGGGAACCTTTAGAACATTCCAGGGACCTGAGATGTGAGAAGCTTCCAGGACTCAATGGGGATGAGCCAAAATGCCCAAGAGTGGGGAGATAGAACCTGAAGAGACCACTTCCAGTAGAGAGACATGGCCCCTGTTTGAGACATGGGGACATCCAACCATCTTCAAAAATTCTTGACCCAGAACTGTTCATGTCCTAAGGAAATACAGGGACAAAAATGGAACAGAGACTGAAAGAAAGGCCATCCAGAGACCCATTCTACTTGGGATCCATCTCATGAGCAGGCACCAATCCCTGACTCTATTACAGATAGAGTGTTGTGCTTGCAGACTGGAGCTTACCTGGCTGTCCTCTGAGAGACTCTACTAGTAACTGAGTGGAGCAAATGCATATACTTACAGTCAACCATTGGATTGAGGTCAGGGACCAATATGGGAGAGTTAGGGGAAAAAATTAAAAGAACTGGAGGGGATACAACCCCATAGGAAGACCAAAGGTACCAACTAACCTGGATCCTCATAGCTCCCAGAGACAAAGCCGCCAACCAAAGAGCATATATGGGCTAGTTTGTGGCCCCTGGCATTTATATCTCAGAAGCCTGCCTTGTCTGGCCTCAGTGAGAGAGAAGGATACCCTCAATCCAGTAGAACTTGATGCCCCAAGGAAGGGGAATGCTGGTGGATATGAGGTGAGGATGGGAGGGTTGGTGGGGGAGTATACTCTCAGAAGCAAAGGGGAGGGGGAACGGGGTGAAGAACTGGGTGAGCAGGAAGGGGAGCAGCATTTGGAATATAAATAAATAAAATGATTTAATTTTTTAAAAATGGATAGCCAATATCCTATATTATTTACTTATCAAATTCAACAACTTGTATTTTTCTTTTGTAAGTTTACTAAATGTTCTCTGTTCATTATATACCTCAACATCCACACTGTTTCAGGTTGTTTCTGCATCTTATTGGATACTGTGTAGTTTTCCAAGTTACTATGGGGAGCCTTCACAGAACTGTCATCATACAGTATCTATTTTTAATATCATAATTTCTTAAGCATTTATTGTCATATGAAATTGCATATATCTTTTATAATTTCTACTCAGAAACTTTTCATTTTACAATAGGTATATTTCAGGTATTCAACTACTTTTTTAAATTGGATATTTTTAAGTATCTTTTGAGAGAATTCTTTGAATAAAACCATTAAGAAACATAAGACCAGTAGTTTTTAATCTTTTATAATCACTGGTGGAAATATATTTCTCTTAATTTTTTAGTTACAAATTGAAGTCCAAAGGCATTTCTCTCTTTTTAACTTTTACTTTCTTTGAAGATATTTTTTCACACAATACATTTTGAGTATAGTTTTCCCTCCCTCTATTCCTCTCAGTTCCTCCTTTTGTTCCCTCTTATCCAGATGCACTGCCTTTTCTGTCTCTCATTAGAAAACAAATAGGCATCTAAGGCATGATAAAAAGTAAAATAAAATAAAGAAAGATAAAACAAAAACAAATAAATATGAGTAGGACAAAACAAAGCAAGCAAGGAAAATCAGAAGAAAAATAGCCTCATGAAAGGCATAAGAAGCAGATATAGACACAGGAACACATTCACTCATATATTAATCCCACAGAAAAAAAAACTAGAAGCCATAATACATACATCAAACTTATAAGGTAAAAATAATGAAATACTAGTTTAAATATTAATTTGAATAAAACTGCAAGACAACATTATGAGAACAGAAACCTCCCAAAAAGCCATTGAGTTCATTCTCTGTAGGCACTCCACTCCTGGGCATGTGCCCTACCCTGAAGAATAGCTTGTTCCCTTAATGAGACTCCCTTGGAGAAAAAGAAAATTTCATTTTCAAGTGGTTGTCAATTGGAGATAGCTTCTGGGTTAGGGAATGGGATATGTTTTCACATCTTTCAGGCTCATGATCCCATCAAGTGCAGACCTCTGCAGGCACTGTGCATATTGCCTCACTCTTTGTGAGTTCATGTGTCCGTCATGCTGTGTTTTCTTAGTGTCCTCTATCCCCTCTGTCTCTTGTCACTATTCTGATTTTCGTGAGGCCTGAATAGAGAGATAAGAGTATAGCAGAATCTTTTTAGGAGTCATTGTTATGTTCCTTTGGTCAAACAGAACTATTTGGTTTTCCTCTAAGTTCTTAGCCTACGAAGTCTCAGATTTTTGGTATCCCAAGCAGTGTTGAGGATGAGGTCTATCCCTGAGGAAAAAAACTTAAATCTAATCACGGAGTGGTTAGTTACTCACATAAGCTTTGTATAACCGCCGAGCTAGTTTATCATGCAGCGAAGATATCATTGTAGACTTAATGTTTTGTAGCTGGATTCCTGTTTACATTTCTCCTTTGGTAACATACATAGTACACCAAGAACACTAGCCAGTAGTGGTAATGATTATAAATAGGCACTAGGTTGATTTCTCCATGTTCAGCCTGTCATGTGGATGCTATTTTCTTTTTTTTTAAGTTTTATTTATTTATTTTATATGAGTACCTATCACTGTCTTCAGACACACCAGAAGAGAGAATTGGATTCATTACAGATGGTTGTGAGCCACCATGTGGTTGCTGGGAATTGAACTCAGGACCTCTGGAAGAGCACTGAGCCATCTCTCCAGCCCTGGATGCTATTTTCAATGATAGGACCTTGCTGTCAGTTTGTGGAGAACAACCTGTATCCTGGTAACAGCCTGAATTTTTTAGGAGTTCTCATGGGATTCCTTTGGACTACAACCCAATTAGACGGTCTTTTATAGTGCATCATATTTCCTGCATATTTTATGCCTGAAATTTTTTTTAGGTTTAACATTTTCTATGATCAAGGTATATATTCCTTCTATCACATCTTCAATGCCTGAGGTACTGTCTTCCATTTCTTTCATTGTGTTAGTGATTTTTTTTTATCATTTCTGTTTTTGCCTCAGTTTGGATTTTATTTATTGACTTTACTTTAACTTTCAGGTCTTGGTCTCTTTTATGCATTTCCTTCCACAACTTGTTTATGTTTTCATAGATTTATTTAATGGATTTATTAATTTCTTCTTTAAGGACTTCTATCATATTTAAAAAGGGTATTTTTACAGTCCCTGTCTTGTGTTTAAACTATGTAGCATTTCCAAAGTCTATTGTAGTAGTGTTTCTGGGCTGTAATATGGACATAGTTTCCTGGCTGTTATGTTTTTACATTAGCATCCAGGATACTGGGTTTAGAATGATTGTAATTCTGTGTTCTCTTATCTGGTCTTGCTTTTGTTGAATGGATGTTTTGATTTTTGCTTTCTGTTGTCATTCTGGCTCTTAGGAGATTGTAGAAGGTATGTATTCTTTGGTAGGAAAATCTTCTGTGGTATTGATAGGTGTGGTCACTGGGGGTTGCAGGTAAAATGTGTTTCTAGATAGCTGACATTTAGGAACAGAGATGGGCTGAGGGGTTTCATATTTCACAAGAGGGAGGAAACAAGTGTTCTCTCACCACCTGGAATGTCTCCTGAGAATAGGCACAGAGAGGAGAGTCCATAGCACATAATCTCTACAAGAGTTGTGGTTAAATTGGGCCATTGGATTTGGATAAGAGGGAGAAGGGAAGATAGGCAGTGAGTTACCTGTTTCCCTGGCCAGCGTGTCAACAGGCATTTCTATGAATTTTATCAACAATGGTTCCCCCTTGTCCTGCTACATGGTGTTATAAAAGCAAAGAACTGGCTAGCTATTGAGATTTCCCAATGAGAAGAATAGATAGATAGATAGATAGATAGATAGATAGATAGATAGATAGATAGATAGATAGATAATAGATGAATGGAAAGATAGAAAGAAAAAACCTTTTTATGTATGGAAATGGCATGATGATAATGTAGTATAAATATTAAGACATTTAAAGACAGAATACAACCAAACCTTCTTTTAATTCTGACTTCTAGGAATGTGTTGCCCTCTTCTGTCCAAAATAGTTTGCAGAATATCAAGGTATTGGAGAATTCTTGATTAGTTTCAGAGCATCTTGGGATTCTGAGGAAACTAATGAGAGATTATACTTTATATGAATAGTAACACTAACAAAGAAAACTTTCCATTACAAAAATCACTTAAGGAAATGGAAATATATTTTAAAAAATGTCTTGATACAATAAAAGCCAGTGTGCCAAATGCTCTATTAACAAGATGAGTTACAGAAAGTCTTTCTTTTGAATTTAAGAACAAGACAATGACAGCCACTTTAGACTCTTCCATTATGTGTAATATTAGATGTTTCATACTGAACAATTAGTCAAGAAACAAGCATTTAAATGGTAGAGAATATTAAAATTAATTATTTTGTTTATAGATGAGGCAGTTTTAGGTGTAGAAAATCTGAAATGTTCCACAAAAAGTAAATCTTTGGTAATGAATAGATGAATTTATTAGAGTTAAAAGATACAAAACAACACAGAAGAATTAGTGTGCTACAATACACTGACAAAGACTATTTTGATAAGAAAATCAAGAGAACATTTCAATTATAGTGTCATTAAAATGGTAAAATGCTTAGACATAAATTTGTGGTGGGACGAAATGAGTACATTAAAAAGTATTATGATTCATTGGAAGGAATTTAAAAAATACAATAGAGAAAAATATTTTTCTTAGAGATTACAATATTTGATATTGTTAAGATGTCTATAGCAACAAAAGGAATATATAAATTTAGTCCAACTGCTATCAGCATCCTAGTAATGATTTTGTACAAATAAATTTAGTCTAAAACTTTACTGCTATCTAACCAGATCAAGAATAACTAAGAAAGAAATCATAAAAATGAAAGACAATGTTTGAGATTTCAAATGTTCTAATTGAAAAGTATACTGAAAAATTATACTAAGCATAAATGTGTCACTGGATGTTATGGCACGTGTCTTTAATCCAAACACCTGTGAGGCAGTGATAGGCATATCTCTGTGAATTCAAGGCCTTCATGCTCTACATAGTGAGTTTAAGAAAATCTAGAGTTATATAGTGAGACCCTGTTTCTAAAACAAACAAGCAAGCAAACAAAATATCAAGTCAAGAAAAAGTAAAATTTTGCCAAAAGGTGATTTGAAAAGCCAGGAAGATGGCACATCAGGTAAAGGTACTTTTCTGTGCAATATTAGTGATGGTCTTAGTTAGGGTCTTATCGCTGTAAACAGACACCATGACCAATGTAAGTTTTATAAAGGACAACATTTAATTGGGGTTGACTTACAGGTTCAGAGATTCAGTCCATTATTGTCAAGGCAGGAGCATGGCAGCATCCAGGGAGGCATGGTGCAGGAGGAGCTGAGTTCTACATCTTCACCAGAAGGAAACCAGGAACAGACTGAGCATTCTCAGACAGCTAGGAGGAAGGTCTCCGGTCCCACCCCCACAGTGACACACTTTCTCCAACAAGGCCACACCTACTAATAGTGCTACTCACTGGGCCAAGCATATGCAAACCATCACAGTGACCTTTATTCAATATTCAGAACCTACACAGAAAGCTGAAGGGAAAGAATTGACTCTACAATGCTGTACTCAGAACTCTAAATGCTCATGACAGCACATGTATCCTATCCACATAAAACAAACACACAAACACACACACACACACACACACATATAAACATAGTAAAAATATTTCATTGGAAAAATCAAGTGTCTACCTGGAAAATAATGAATTCAGAATTTTAACTTATACCATATGTCTTAGGGAAACGTTTTACGGCTATGAACAGACACCATAATGAAGGCAACACTTATAAGGACAACATTTAATTAGGAATGGCTAACAGGTTCAGAGTTTCAGTCCATTATCTTCAAAGCAGGAAAATGGCAGCATCCAGGCAGGCATAGTGCAGGAGAACATGAGAGTTCTTTATCTTCATCTGAAGGCCACTAGAAAACAACTGGCTCCCATGTGCTTACAGAGAGGATATCAAAGTCCATGCATACTCTGACACATGTTCCAGAAAAGCCAATTTTGTGCAAAAAGGCCACACCTCCAAAGAGTAAAACTCCCTAGTTGAAGCATATTAAAACTACTAAACCACACCATATAAAATTAACTGAATATGGAGTTGATGAGATGGTTCAGTGAGTGAAGACATGTGTTGTACAAGCCTGGACAACTAAGTTCTATCTTAGAAATAGAGAAACCATACCTTTGCCAGTAGTCAAAAATAATATAAAATATCTTGGTGTGACTCTAACCAAGCAGATGAAAGGTCTGTATGAAAAGATCTTCACATCTCTGAAGAAAGAAATTGAAGAAGATCTCAGAAGATGGAAAAATCTGCCTGCTTAAGGATTAACAGGATTAATATAGTAAAAATGGCCATTTTGCCAAAAGCAACCAACAGATTCAATGC
Organism: Rattus norvegicus; assembly: GCF_021556685.1. Lineage (NCBI taxonomy): Eukaryota > Metazoa > Chordata > Mammalia > Rodentia > Muridae > Rattus > Rattus norvegicus. The sequence continues at coordinate 89,527,300 of NC_141554.1, forward strand.
ACTCCCCATCAAAATTCCAACTCAATTCTTCATAGAGTTAGAAACATCAATTTGTCAATTCATTTGGAATAACAAAAACCCAGGATAGCAAAAAAATATTCTCAACAATGAAAGCTCTTCTGAGGAGTGACCATCCCTGAACTCAAGCTGAATTACACAGCAATCATGGTAAAAACTGCATGGTATTGGTACAGAGACAGGCAGGTAGATCAATGAAATAGAACTGAAGACCCAGAAATGAACCCACACACCTATAGTCACTTGATCTTTGACAAAAGTGCTAAAACCATCCTGTGGAAAAAAAAGACAGTATTTTTAGCAAATGGTGCTAGTTCAACTGGAGGTCAGCATGTAGAAAAATGCAAATTGATCCATTCTTATCCCCTTGTACAAAGCTTAAGTCCATGTGGATCAGGGACCTTCACATAAAACCAGATACACTAAAACTAATAGAAGAGAAAGTGGGGAAGAGCCTCGAAACATGGGCACAGAGGAAAACTCCCTGAACAAAACACCAATGACTTAACCTCTAAGATCAACAATTGACAAATGGGACCTCATAAAATTGAAAACCTTCTGAATGGAAATGGACACTGTCAATAGGACAAAACTGCAACCAACAGATTTGGAAAATATCTTTACCAATCCTACACTTGATAGAAGGCTAATACGTAATATATACTAAAACTCAAGGAGCTAGAATCCAGAGAATCAAATAATTTTTATTGAAGAATGGGGCACAGAGCTAAACAATAATCTAAACTGAGGCATACTGGATGGTTGAGAAGCACATAAATAAATGTTCAGCATGCTTAATCATCAGGGAAATGCAAATTAAAACAACAATAAAATTCTACCTCCTACCAACCAGAATGTTTAAGATCAAAAATTCAGGTGACAGCAGATGCTTGAGAGGATGTGAAGAAAGACAAACACTCCATCATTGTTGGTAGAATTGCAAACTGGTACAAGCACTAGGAATAATCAGTCTCAGGGTTCCTCAGAAAATTGAACATAATACTAAATGAGGATCCAGCTGTACCACTCCTAGGCTTATACCCAAAAGATGTTCCAACATATTACAAGGACACATATTGCCCTATGTTCATAGCAGCCTTATTTATAACAGGCAGAAGCTGGAAAAAAGATTCCTTTAATGGTGGAATGGATACAGAAAATATTTTACATTTACACAATAGAGTACTATTCTGTTATTAAAAACAATGAATTCATGAAATTCTTAGACAAATGGATGGACCTAGAAAACTTCATCTTGAGTGAGGTAACCCAGTGTCAAAAGAACACACATGGTATATACTCACTAATAAATGGAGATTAACTCAAAAACTTGGAATACCCAAAATATAATTCACAGACCACATGAACCTGAAGAAGGTAGACCAAAGCATGGATGCTTCTGTCCTGCTTAGAAGCTGTAACAAAATATTCAAGGGGTAAAATATGGGACAAAGTGTGTAGCAGAGACTGAAGGAAAGGCCATCTATAGACTGTACCACCTGGGGAATCCATCCCACATACAGACACCAAACCCAGACATTATAACAGATGCCAAGAAGTGCTTCCTGACTGGAGCCTGATGTAGCTGTCCCTGAGAGGCTCTACTAAAGCCGAAACAATACAGAGGGGGATGTTCACAACTAACCATTCAGCTGAGCACGGAGTCCCCAATGGAGGGATTAGACAAAAACTGAAAAAGCTGAAGGGGTTTGCAACCCATAGGAAGAACAACAATATCAACCCACTAGACCTTTCAGATCTCCCAGGTACTAAAATACCAACTGAAGTGTAAAACACGTAGAGATACCCATGGCTCCAGCCACATATGTAGCAGAGTATGTTCTTATTGGACATCAATTGGAGGAGCGGTCCTTGGTCCTGGGAAGGCTAGATGCCTCAATGTAGGAGAATATCATGATGGGGGAAGGTGAGAGTGGTTGGATGTGTTAGGGCACAGCCTTTTGGAAACAATGGGAGGGAGGATAGGATAGGGGATTTTCAGAGGGGAAGCTGGAAAAGTGGATAACATTTGAAATATAAATAAGTCCACACACATGTATAAATATAAACATACATATAACAATATTTTAATAATAATAATCAAATTAAAAGACAAAAATTAACCACACATCAGTTAACAATAATTTATTGTATATTTAATAATCTATTGAAAGAATGAAATTTGAAAGTTACAGCAAAATTAAAGAAATACTGAATAGAGGCAATAATATAAAATATAGTTATTTTATTATTAAACATTATATACGTGTGTTAGAATACCATATTCTATGTTTTAAGTACACATGGTATTTTATGTTCAAAAGTAATTGAAAATGCATAAAAAGCCTATATGTAAGAGCTTAAATACATTCTTTTAAATATGATAAAATTTCTTGACAATGGAAATAAACCAAATGTTCAAACAACAACAACAACAATAATAATAAAATATAGATAAATGATTCCTACAAAATTGAAAAATATTTCATAGATCACTGTCACTTGTGTGAAAAGAATGAGACAGGAGATAAAAGTCAGTAGTAGACGCTTTGCCCAATAAACAGGAGAACTTGGCTCTGATGCTTAGCACTAAGAGAGTGGGAGAGAAAATAGGCAAGCCACCACTAATATAAGAGAAAATATATTTGATTGATTGTTCATGAACAAATTAACACATGGAAAACACAGTGGTCCCAAGGCTCAAAAATAGCAAAGCAATGAGCTCAATTTTATTTTACTCAAAAGCTGATTCAAGAGCTTGGATTTTGAAATTCCATCAAAAGTGCATACAATTAAGGCTAGTATCTCACTGTGAGACTATTATAATTTTGTGAAACCTTGAGAATATAAGACACAGCAGTAAGCAATTGGATTACTGCAGATATATCCACACAGATGACAGTGAGACCCTGGGTGTTTCTACTCTACTCTGTTTTTGCTATCTTCCCATAAAACAGTGGAACATGCACACACACACACACACACACACACACACACACACACACACACACACACACACATACACACACACTTCATGATGCCCTGCTTCATCAAATCATTAATAATGGTGTCTATCAACTATAAACTGGAGCCATGAAAATTCTAAACACAATCTAACCATTTCCCTCTCTAATTGTATCAGGTACTCCAATATAGTGATAGAATGATGAACAGTTTATTATATAAATTGGATATAAATGCAAAAGATGTAAAATCAGTCAGTGAGATAATACTTATGATTAAAAGGTATTGAGAAAAATGTGGAGAAAGTGAAATCTTTGGATAGTCTCTATAAAACACACTGTGACTTTTCTCATGTATTTAAGTATAATTGCTATATGATGATATATTAGTCTCCTTTCTAGCTATGTATGTGAATACACTGAAACGGGGGACGACAATAAAGCATATTTCTTTTGCTATTCCACATTTTGTTTTGTTTTGCCTTGTTTTGTGTGTATAACACACACCTGTGTGATGGTCAGAAGACAATCTGTAGCATCAAAGGATAAACTGAAAGAATTAAATTTCTATGTAATGGGGAATTCTTGGAATTGAACTTAAATGTTTAGGTTTAGGAATAGGCATTTTTATTTGCTTGGTCACCTCCCTAACTCTAGATTACCTATACCTATACCCCCTATCATGGAAGCATTGATTATCACATCCAAAAGGGAGAAAGAAATCAAATTATATTTTTTTTATTTTTTCCTTTTTATTGATTTTTTTAATTAACAGTACAATGTTATCCCCTTTCCCAGTTTCCCAGACATAAGAACCTGTCCCACCCCCGTCCCCTTCTTCTATAAAGGTGTCCCCCTCCCCATCCACAGGGGGTGTCCAAACTAGGCAGGACCAAGGGCTTCTCCTTCCATTGGTGCCCATCAAGTCTATTCTCTGCTACCTATGCAGTTGGAGCCATGTATCAGTCCATGTATAATCTTTGGGTAGTGGTTTAGTACCTAGGAGCTCTGGTTGGTTGGCATTGTTTTTCTTATGGTGTTACAAGCCCCTTCAGCTCTTTCAATCCTTTCTCTAATTCCTCCAACGGGGGTTCAGTTCTCAGTTCAGTGGTTTGCTGCTAGCATTTGCCTTTGTATTTGGCATGCTCTGGCTGTGTCTCTCAGGAGACATCTATATCCGATTCCTGTCAGCATGCACTTCTTAGCTTCATCAATCTTATCTAGTTTTCGTGGACGTGTGTGTGTGTGTGTGTGTGTGTGTGTGTGTGTGTGTGTGTGTGTTAGTGTGTGTGTGTGTGTGTGTGTGTGTGTGTGTGTGTGTGTGTGATACATGGGTCAGGCTCTGAATGGCTGTTCCTTCAGTCTCTGCTCCAAACTTTGCCTCCATATCCCCTCCTATGGATATTTTCGTTCCCCCTTTTAAGCAGGAGTCATCCGCATTTTGGTCATCATACTTCATGAGCTTCATGTGGTCTGTGGATTGTATCTCGGGTGATTCAAGTTTTTGGGCTAATATCCACTTATCAGTGAGTGCATACAGTGTGTGTTTTTCTGATTGGTTACCTCACTCAGGATGATATTTTCTAGTTCTACCCATTTGACTATGAAATTCATAAAGTCATTGATTTTGATAGCTGAGTAGATGTAACATTTTATTGTGTAGATGTACCACATTTTCTGTATCCATTCCTCTGTTGAAGGGCATCTGGGTCCTTTCCAGCTTCTGGCTATTAAAAATAAAGCTGCTATGAACATAGTGAAGCATGTATTTTTGTTATGTGTTAAAACATCTTTTGGGTATATGTCCAGGAGAGGTATAGCTGGGTCCTCAGGTAGTGGAATGATCAATTTTCTAAAGAACCTCAAGACTGATTTCCAAATGGCTGTACCAGTATTCAATTCCTTTTTCTCCACATCCTTGCCAGCATCTGATGTCACCTAAGTTCTTGATCTTAGCCATTCTGACTAGTAGGAGGGGGAATGTCAGGGTTGTTTTGATTTACATTTGTTTCCCTGATGATTAAGGATGTTGAACATTTCTTTAGGTACTACAAACCAAACTTCTGATGAATGAATAAATATATTGCAATATATCCTGTGAAATATAATTCTTCTTTGAAATATATGGAAATTTAGGGACATACTAAATTGTAAATCAACATTAGATGTTATGGTCATCTGAAATATCAACTGTTGGTTGTGTTTTGAGTGCTTTTCCCCTAGCAGTTAATGTTATTTTAGGATAGAATACAGTCTTTAGGACATGAAGCCAGAGCCTTTAGAAGTTAGAGTTTAGGCCCTGATTCTAACCTTATTCTTTGTTTCTTGACCATATGGAATAAGCCATCTGTGCCAGATGTCCCCATAGCCATGATTTCTACCATGGCTACTCTGCCAGGATGAAATGAAACTAATGGGAATGGATAAAAAAAAAAACCTTTCCTTCATTAAATTGTTTCTCAAATATAGTCACAGTAATGAAAAAGTAACTATTGTATTAAATGAAATAAGCAGACAGAAAAAGCTAAATATATAAAAATGCTAATAATAAAGCAGAAGTTAGAAAATCAACTCTAGATGAGAAATAAAGTATTATTTAATGGGTAGCAATTTTTAGCTCTGAATAGTAAGAAATACATGAAGATGAATTTTATTAATGTTTGCTCTTCAATATGCATGTGGTTAATTACCAGAGAACTATGCAAGTACAAAAGGCAAAAGGTTAAACGGGAAATGTGTGTGTGTGTGTGTGTTTGTATACATATATGTATATGTGTGTGTGTCTGTCTGTCTCTGTGTGTATACATATATATGTATACATATGCTTTTTTAAAGGTTTTATTTGTTATCTTTAATGGTTGGGGGGGCAGGGTTGTTCATTTGAATCAGGTACATGTAGAGGTCAGAGGCACTGGATTACACTGGAGCTAGAGTTATAGGCAGTTGTGTGTTGTCTGCCCTGAGTATTTGCACCAAACTCACTTTCTCTTTAAGGTCAGTATTACTTCTTCAGCATGGAGCCATCACTCAAACTTTTATATATGCACATTAACACAGTGAAGATAATGTTATATTTGTAAATTTCAACTGTAAATGTCATACTTGCTTCTATTTTATATGAATGTTAAATTTAATATTTGATGTTTGCACTCTAGATCTTCTTGACTTTTATATTTTTTGCATTTCATAGTGTCATTTTTCCTACTATTAGTTTTAATTCTTAGTCAATTCGAATTATGTAATGTGTTTGTCAATTCCACCTTTACGGATTTATTTTATCTATGATAGTTGGGTATTTTTAATATGATAAATACTATGTATAATAAGAAATAGAGTATTGTTCTTTAAAAGTTAGTTTATTTTGTTTATAACATTCTTATTTTATTAATAGAAGTATATGCTTTTATATGTGTACATATGTATAATATTAAAGAAAGTTACTGATATTTAAAATATAAGTGATATACATATCAAATGGATGCATATATGTATATTTTAGATAAATAATAGAAACACCCATACAAACACACACACACACACACACACACACACACACACACACACACATATATATATATATATGCATGGAAAGAAGTAGTAAATTTCTTGGATATAAAGTTCATGTGAGTGTATTGATATCTCTTCCCAAAGGATTTTAGTGGGCCCAAGCATGGCAAACATAGGCCAGAGCTTTGCAAACATAGTGCTTGCAGGGTTTTGCCTTTTTTTTTCTTCCCTCTCCCTTGTTAAATAATTAGATTACATTGATAAAGCTAGAGAACTAGGTTTCTTCACTTATTTGGCCACTTTGTTGTGCCTGATTCATTTAAGAGGCTAATTACCAAGGTTCAGCTATCAAGGTCCAGCAATCAAAATTCATTATTTTGACTACTTTAAATAAAATATGCAATCAGAATTTATCAACTCATCATACCTCATTTTAACATAGACCATCCCCTTTACCTATTAAAATTAAAACTTGCATAGCTATTTGCTGTTGCTTCTGCCTGATTCAGATTATTCAACCACCTTGTCCCTTTACCTTATTTAAATAAATGATCAGTTTGTTTCAGAATATGTTTGGAAATTGGAGTTTGAGTATGGTCGATGCCTAATCCAGAGTCCAGAAGGAGGTACCTCACAGTAAATGGGTCCCTTAACTATATACAGATTATTTTCATTTGTGATCAATTATAAGGTTAAGATGTAGAAGCTATATTACTTCAGTAAAAATGTCTATATTTTGTGTTAAAATGATCATAGATTTAAAGATTTTATAATGCTATGGATATAAAACAAATTAGACACTTGATTCCAACAAATAATGAATATTCTCAATGTATGTGATGGTTTGTATATGCTTGACCCAGAGAGTGGCACTATTAAGTGTGTCCTTGTTGGATTAGGTATGTCACTGTGGGCATGGATTTAAGACCCTCATGCTAGCTGCCTAGAAGTGAGTCTTCTACTAGCAGCCTTTAGATGAAGGTGCAGAACCCTCATCTCCTCCTGTACCATGCCTGCCTAGACACTGCCATACTTCCACCTTGATGATAATTGACTGAACCTCTGAACCTGCAAGCCAACCCTAATTAAATGCTGTCCTTTTTAAGACTTGCCTTGGTCACGGTGTCTTTTCACACCAGTAAAACCCTCAGTGTCAAAAGTTGGTACCAGGGACTGGGATATTGCTGTGACAGGCCTAACCATACTTTTGTTTGGGAGAATGTGGATTTTGCCATTTTGGATTTGGAGAGGCATGAGATGTTTTAAGTGTCTCTTAATGAGCCATCCTAGTAGAAATAAAGAGGACTTTGTTGCTGTGAGTGATTTGAATACAGATCTGGTCTAAGAGGTCTCAGAAGAGAAGAATTTCAGTATGCAGCATAGAAGTAGAGACTATTTTTGTGGTATTTTGATGAAGAATGTGGCTGCTTTTGTCCTTGTCTGAAGAGGCTACCTGAGGCTAAGGTAAAGAGATTTATGTTAATTGCATTGACAAAGGAAGTCTCAAAAAAAAAAAAAGCCAGTGGAGACTTTGATCTTTAGTTAAGTCTCATGAAGAGCATTTTGAATAAGTGTACCAAGCTTAGAAAAGAAAAATATGGTTTGAGTAGTAAAGGGGAACCAGAAAGGCAAATGGAGCTAAATCCTGTTTTCTAGGAAATAACATATTAAGGGAGTGGGCCTCTGAGGTAAGATACTACCCAGCTAAATTTAGATGCAGGCATGGTGGTGTGCACCTTTAATTACAGGAGATAAAGCCAAGCAGATCTCTGAGCTCAAGGCCAGCATAGACAGAACAAGTCTAGATGAAGAAAAGCTTAATTCAAGGCACGGTGGTATACAACTTTAATTGCAGTTGACAGCCATGCATATCTCTGAGTTCAAGATCAGTCTACAGAGGAACTTTGTTATAGTCAACAAAGATGAAAAAGAAACTGGAGATCTGAAAACTAATTTGGAGATGCAGTGTGGCGTTTGCCCAGCTGGTTTTCTGTCTTGCTTTGGAGATTACAGCTAAGTGAATGGATTAATTTCAATAGAGACTTTGACCTTTGGACTTTTAACATTGTTGAGACTATTATAGACTATGGGGTTTGGAAGGTGGACTAAATGTATTTTTTATTGTGCTATGGCTATATATGTCTACAGAGACTCATGTGTTTGAATTAGCCTATGGGGGCCATGGAATTGATGTGATAATTTGTATGTGTTTGGTCCAGAGAGTGGAAATATTAGGAGGTGTGGCCTTTTTGAATCAGGTATGTCATGGTGAGCGTGTGTTTAAGACCCCCTCATCCTAGCTGCCTGGAAGTCAGTCTTCCTCTAGCAGCCCTTAGATGAAGATGTAGAACTCCCAACTCTGCTTGTGCTATGTCTGTCTAGATGTTGCCATCCTCCTACCTTAATGATAATGAGCTGAATATCTGAACATTTAAGCCTGCCCCAATTAAATGTTATCCTTTAGAAGATTTGCCTTGGTTATGGTATCTGTTGACAGCCGTAAAACCCTAACTAAGACATTGTATAAAATCATTCAGAACATTTAAACATAACTACAAGAATAGAAGCAAGAAAATTAGTTTCTATTCCAGACAGAAATTTGTGTCAAAGATTGTATGTATGCATGCATGTATGTATGTGTGTATATATGTATGTATGTATGTATGTATGTATAGATGTTCATATGTGTGTTGTGTGGATGGATGAGTCTGCATACATGTTTATGTGTGTGGTTTTGACTATCAGAGATCAACATTTGTTATCTTTCTTAATCTTCAACTTATTTTTATCTTGTTTTCATGTGTATTTATTTAGAGAGACAAAGGAAGAGAGAGTGAAAAATATAGTTAGAAAAACAGATAGATAGATAGACAGACAGACAGACAGACAGACAGACAGACAGACAGACAGACAGACAGATAGATAGATAGATAGATAGATAGATAGATAGATAGATTATATGTATGTAATTGCTATTATACATGTATGGAGATGAGGACAATGTGCAAAAGTTTTTCCTTCTGCCATGTGAGTTCCAGAGATAAAACAGGTCTTTAATCTTGGTGGCAAGTGAGAATACTTGATAACCAATGTTATTAGCCATTTACCTTATTCTACTTTAAGGCAGGCTCTCTCACTGTACCTAGGAATCACTGGTCTGGCCATTCTGAATGAAGAAACCCCAGTAATACTTATGTTTCTGTCTCTAGTATAGGAATGGCTAGTATGTGGGACCATACCTGGCTTTTACATGGGTGCTATAGATTGAGCTCAGGCCTTCAACTTTGTATAACAAGCATCTTCCCAACAGAATCACTGCTCCAGTTTCAGAATTTTTTTGAAATTTTTCAGTGCTTTTCATGTAATCTGTATATGTAGATCATAATCATTCATGGCTGTAGTAATCAAATAAAATAGGGAATATGGAAATATTTTGAATTAATACATAGGTGTTCAAATATCTCACTTAAATTTAGCACTTTTAGAAATAAAACTTGTTTAATATACACTTTGTAATACTTTTCTCCTCCTTTTGGCGTGCTCATTTCAAATTTCTTCCTAATTCCTTCCCTGCTAAAGCTATTCTAACATCAATATTACCCCTCTTTACTCTAATTTTACCAACATTCTACTATCCCCTTGAGGCAACCCATCAAGTCACTTTCTAGTTCTTTGTCTGCACAGGTACTCCACAAAATTAAACTTCCACAGTTACAAAATTAATATCTAGGAATCACCCATGAGAAAGAACATTTGTCTTTTTTGGCTTGAGTGATTTCACTCAGTATAACTTTTTAAAAGTTCATTGATTCATTTAAACATTTTATGGCTTCATTCTTCTTTACAGATGGATAAAATTTCATTGTGCATTACACCACATTTTTACTTACTAGACACACTATAAGGTATTTCAATAGAGCATCAGTGAACATGGATTTGCAAGTATGTCTGTGGTAGAATATGGTTTTTTTTTGGGTAGATACCCTAGTGGGTAATAGGGTATTACAGTAGTTCTATTTCTAAATGTTTATGTAACCTCTCAACTGTTCTCCAAAGTGCCTGGCATGATTTACTTTCCCCAAAGAATATACCAAAATTAAGTGTTGTTTGTATTCTTGGTGGTGGTCATTTAGACATAAAACACGTGAAATCTAAAATAGGTTTTATTTGCAGTTCTCTGACATCTAAAAAGGTTAAACACATTTTGTTGTTTCTGTTTTATTTTTATTGGTTATTTTATTTTAATTATTTCTTTTGAGTGTTTACTGTTTAGTTCCTTTGCCAAATTTTTACCTGATTCACTGATTGAGTGATTTTTTGATGTTTACTTTTTTGAGTAGTCAGATGTTCTCTCACTATGATAGTTGATTCTTGCCCTAACATTTTTCTTTACTGTAGAGAAACATTCTAGTTTCATGATATCCCATTTACTAGTTGTTGATCTTTTCTTCTGCTCTATCAGAAACCTAATCAGAAAGTCTTGTACATGCCTATATGTTGAAATATTTGCCCTAATTTTTACCTCTAGCAGCTTCAGAGTACCAGACATTATTCTGAGGTCTTTGATACATTTGGAGTTGTATTTTATAAACCCTGAGAGATAAGGTTCTGTCTTTATTCTTTTATTTGAACATATCCACAAAAAGGTTTTGAGAACAGCATGGAAAAGTGAGTAAAAGAACACAAAATGCAAAAATTAGGAAGAATGATTTCAAAATGTCATCTTCTGGGCATGGTACAACCATAGTAATCATGAGCTCATAGGAAGTAAGGTTACTGCACTGAACTTGTACAAGAGTGGTCTTGTCAATAATCAGTTATTTAGGGTTCCCTGCTGCTATTATACAGGGAAGCAAACCCCACAAAGAAATAAGAATAAAAATCTGGTGTAGATCAATTTTGTAAACATGGATTAGATTTCAGGGTGTCTAAATACAGTTAACTTTTTCCCAGTGTGTTTTAGCCCATTATAATTTAGAAAAAAAGGTTTTCTGGTATAATATAATCCCAGTGCACAAGAACACATAATTACTTTGAAGCTCAATTCAGGGTAGTATCATTCTTCATAAAGATGTGTTATAGAAATAGGTTACGTGTACTAGTTTAAGATTCTGGCATGGTCTTAGTCATACACATGGTCCTTGAGGTCACAGATCTTGAGAGAAACCAGGAATATTAAGCACAGAGGTTTCTCTTTCTGATGGAAAGGGATTTTGTGGATTTTGTAAAGGGGATATTTAGGGGGGAGTTAAAATGATGAAAGGTGAAAGTAATTATAATACATTTCATATATTTTTAATGTTTCAGAGAACAAATTCAAAATATAAAAAGTCATGGGGAAGGCTTAATTGTCCCAACAACTAGATTTCAGTGCTGCTATTGTTATTTGCAAATTTGAGACATAATAGCAAAACAAATAAACAAACAAACAAAACAAAGTAAACACCACCGACAGCAATAACAAAAACAAAAAAGGGACAATAGCCTTCCAAAATTTAATTGTTTTAGCAAGTACAGCATTGGCTTAAGGATTGTCATTTGTATGCTAAGTATTTTTAATCAACTGTGCTGATCTTTATAGTCTTTACTCTGAGAATATGTCTCATCCAAAAAAAAGCATTATTTCACATACAACAAGTAATTTTGCACAATATCTTTTAGCACTTAGGGATAAAAAAAATAAGACATTTTCACTATATCTGTTTTCTGTGTTTAGCTTTTCATGATGAAATATGTGTAAAAGTGGTTTCTGGGAGTGCCTTTTACCCCACAGGATACAGTATTTTAAATGATGTTTCTTTTTTACAATTTTTAGGTGATTTTCTAAGTTTATAAGACTTTCAGGGATTATCAGTACATTGCCCATGTACTGAAAACTTTTTGTAGATGGTGGGCAGAAGACATAATTCATCCATTCCCAGTAGCATCAATTGATCACAAGTGTTACCAGCTAAAAAGATGACAATATGAAATACTACTAAGAAACAATACATGCAAAAATATTCAATCCATCACTTGTATCACTTGTTTTCTGTACATAGCCATTATGAATGCATGCCACCCTTTCCTTAATAAAAAAGATATTTCTTGGTGCTGAAGAGATGTCTCAGCAGTTCAAAGCATTTAGTGTTATTCTAGAGGACCTGAGTTCTATTCCTATCACTCACATATTAGTCCATAACCATTTACTACTCTAATTCTAGGGGATTCAATGTCCTTTTCTAGGTTCTGTGAACAGCAAGCACACACATGCATGGCAAACAAACATTCCTGAGACAAAACAGACATAAAATAAGACTAAAATTATTAAAAATATTTTTTCTGGGAGATTTGGGGAGTCTGGTTGGTTGACATTATTGTTCTTCCTATGGCTCCAGCTGGATATGTAGCAGAGGATTGATTGCCTTCTCAGACTTCACTGGGATGGGAGCCCCTTAGTTCTTTGGGGGCTCAATGACCTGGGATAGGTGAATGCTAGGGTGCTGAGGCAAGAGTGGGTCAGAGGGTGGGGGAGCTCCCTCATAGAAGCAGGGAAAGTGGTAGAGGATAGATTTATGGAGGGGAAATTGGGAAGGGAGTAATATTTGAAATGTAAATAAATAAAAGAACTAATTAAAAATTTTACAAAAGATCTAAAACAATATTTTCCTTTATCTGTACTAAGGTTCACACTAGAAGGGTACCTCCTACTGCTTCTTCTTTTTCTTCTTTATTAACTCTGACTCTTCCAAAATATACCAAGTTTGGAGATTTCAACATAGTCTCTTTAGCACAGACCTAACTCACTATATTTCCCTTAAGAACTGACATGTGACTGCCTCCATCGAATCAGCTCTCTTTAATGCTATTTACCTGCCAAATTAGATGATAAAGTAGAGGATCCTAGTTACATTTTCCTTTTCTTTTGCAATTCCTCTAATAGACAACTTTCTGCAGGTCAGGCATACATGAATCAGCTGCATATTGTACAATGCATAATAGCATCCATGCAACTGCTGTGGTACCTTGCTGTCAATATCTTCCCATTTGAGTTAGTTTCAGCCTTTTGGTACACTCTCTTACCTATTTTCAGAGCTCCTTTACTTACCTGGTGGACCCCACTCATCAAACACTTACCTCAATCCATGCACACAGAAAAAATATGGCTATCTTGAAGCTTTCCACACTGAGATTCCAACTCCTGATTTTTCAACTTTAGTTATATGCCTTACTACCCATAGCAAGGCTCATACAACACTTGCATAAGAAGAAAGTACAGAATATCATGCTACATGGGGAAGACAGTGTTGTGGTATTGCCCACAATAATACATGAACATTTTGAAGTTCAGCCTCAATTTCATGCCTTGAAAGACTCAGCACTGGCAACAACATATCTTCTACAAACTTCATCCTTGCCTCCTTTCTGTCATACATTGTGTGCCAATTTGTTGCACTGATTTTTCCAGTTAGTTAAAAACATAGGACAAAAAGAACAAAACAAGTTAGACAAATTCGAAAGAAGTCCAATCTGTTGAACTATTGAGTTTATAAGACTTACTTACAGAGACTGGGGAGAGGTATTGCAGGAGTATGGAGACATACAGCTGCCTCACCGTAAAGTCACACTTCATCATGGAAGCTGACTACATGGAAGTTGCATCATGTTCAGTGAATATTATACACACACACACACACACACACACACACACACACACACACACATATATATATATGTTCTGAAGTGAACATATATATATGAAATGAAATATACATATATATATATATTCTGAAATGTATTTCAGTAGAATGACATCAAAGGATACTTCTTTTAAGTTCACATTATGAAGTATGACCTTCCCTTATATATACTGCAACATCTGCCAAGATCACTTTTTCCTGGGTGCGTGGGAACCAGTAATAGCTGGAAACTCAGGTGATGGTCTCATGAGCCTCCCCTACTTCCTTTTATTAAAGAGTGTTAATATCTACATTACTATTACCACATACATACATATGTCTGTGCTGTTTTGCTCATTATTGTTCACAGGTAACTGTCCATGGTATTTACTACAATATTTCAGTGGGATGAACAATTATGCTTGAAGGGAAAAGAGCAACCTACATTACAACAGAGTCACATATTAAAGTTGAAAAAATTGTTTTATTTGTGCTTTACTTTCTGCGGGTGTTGTAAAGTTGCATTTGTGTGTCATTCAAGAGTATGTTTTAAAATTTTATTAACTTATTTTGTGTGTGTGGAGAAAATTGTACAATTATATTTTAATTAAAATAAATATTTGACACCCATATATTCCTAGTTTTTCTTTAATAATTTTAAAAAGACACTGAGACGAAAGTTTAAAGTAATAATGACTATACATAGTCGGAATTTGAAATTCTTATACCTCATACTTCATGATGAGAACTTAAAAGTAGTTTTATTTGATGTCATTCTCTTGAAATACATTTTAGAATATATATATACATATATATAATATATATGTGAAACTTAAATGTAAATATATATATGAAGCCTAAGTACATAATATGAACCATAAAGATGCATATAAACTTTAAATACCTGTATATGAACTTTAAATATATATGTGAACGTTAAATACATATATATGAGCTTAAAAAATATATTTGTGTGTGTGAGTGTGTTTGTATATTTTATATACATAGAACCCATACACATATATATATATATATATATATATATATATATATATATATCCTCCGTGTGTGTGTGTGTGTGTGTGTGTGTGTGTATGTACCTTAAATGAGGCAATATATTTCAAAAACCAATTCTTTGGCAAAACCTTTATTGATAAATGAATTTCACATGAATATAGTATAAGGTTAGGTATCCTTAATTAATTATATTTACTTAAGCAGTAGAAAACCTTGTCTTTGCAAATATTCTTTTAAATTATAATAGTGTCCTGTCCATTGGATTGGTATGATTTTATGGAGAATTATGTCTTAGAGAATTATTGACTCTATTAGATAAAATAACTAAGATTTAGAGAATCTAACCAGGAAAAACACTTAAGGAACCTAGTGAGAACAATTTTATTTCCACATTGGCAGTGGCCATACACATGATTATATACCTTGAAGAGAAACACACCAGCATCAGAGGAAACATGCTATTATGGGACATGGGGATATAGAGGCTCTATTAAGTTGTCAGATGAATTGTGGAAAGCAAAAAACCAGGAATAGGTTTCCAGGTACCTGATTAATTTTGAATTAAAAATTAAATGATTGTGTTGTTAATCGCATTGCAGCACAACAAATAAATTATTTTAAAAATTTGACCATATCAACTTCCTCATTCAATTGCTCCTCAAGTAATGATATATAATTTCATGGTAGGAAAACTTATTCCTGAAGGGCCTTAAGTAAAATATTGGTTTTGGTGTTATAAGACCTGAAAGAAATGGTTAAAGTAGAAAGTATTAGTTTCCAGCTTTTTCCCTCATACCTTCAACAAGGAGGCATTTCTTGACACACATGAAGATTATAGCTGATGATCTTGATAAAGCCACTCAAGAATAAAAAAGCTTGGGCTGCTAAAGCAAAGCTATTTCGGAGAATAAATGGTCACAGACGCTGAGTCTTGAGTAATACTCTACTGGAGTTTATTAGCCTTAAACCATGTTTTGTGTAGCATATATGGTTTTCTTCTCCAATAGTGTCAAATAAATGAGAAAATCAACTTAAAAGGAAGTTTTTAAATCCATATTCTATTGCGTTCAGGGGACACCATGAACTCAGCACCTCTTATAGAGGAAAATGTTTAATTGGAGCTATATTACAGGTTCAGAAGTTTAGCCCATTTTTTATTTATTTATTTTTACTGGATACTTTTTATTTACATTTGTAATGTTATCCCCTTTCCTGATTTCCTGTCAATAAAGCCCCTGTACTGGTCCATTTTCATTAGGGCTAGAAGCATGGCAGTATGAAAGCAGACATGGTGCTGGAGAAGAAGTTGATAGTCTATCCAACAGGGCTTCAGCTCCTAACAGTGCCACTTCTTCATGACCAAGCATTGAAATTTATGAGCCTATGGGGGGGGGCATTCCTCTTCAAACCACAACAGAAGGAAATAATATTTGGGCTTATAGTTTCAAAAATTTTGCTTTATGATCAGTTGATGGTTTGGGAGGTATGCAGAAAATCATGGCATGGAGAATCTAAGGGGGCATAATAGCTCACATATTTACAACTAGAAATGAGAGACAGAGGAAATGAGGACCCAGGTACACTGTTCCAGAACAACAACCCAGTTTCTGCAATTACAAATCTTCTAATTTTTAACCTCTTCTTAATGATTGCATTGTATTTTCAATGCATTAATACATTAACTCAGTTATACTATAGTCTCTTCTCAAAGCTAGTCTGATGACAGGCAAGCTCTAAACATGTGAACTTTCAGGGAAAAATCACTTATTCAAAAACAATATAAAAGAGTTTTTAGCGTGCATCTGGACTCCCCACACCCACCCCTGGCTACTTCTGTAGCATATACATGAACCTAGGAGTGACTAAATAAACAGTAGTAGTGTGCCATTGAGTTGGGGGAGGCACTAATATTTAGAGTAGTTATGAGAAACTCTCTATAACCTTTTTAAATAATAAAAACCCTATATAATTAGTAAATATGAAAATATTATCTGGGAAAAAGAGGAGAGGAAATCAAGCAGATTAAACTATTTGTGAACAATGTTTTATGGTATACATTACAAATATATTCATGGAGCTAAAAGAAATAATGATGGTTGCAGTAAAGGTTTTGTGAATATATCAATGTTGTATCTCACCACAAATAAGACATTAAAGAATATAGAAAAATTATATTTGTAACACATTCAATACTTTTATTTGTTTTTTGGTGGGGAAGAGTTGATGTTTTGTTTTGTTGACACAAAGTAAATACTTTATTAAATTCATATGATGATACAAATCAAACTTGTGATTTCTCTAAAAAGATTTCTACTGGGCTCTAACATAATTCCAAATAGGTCATCTCAATTAATAAGCAAATATTTAGTTGATATTTAATAATCTAATTTTGAACCTGTAACAAAATACCTGGATTCAAGTAATTATTTTTCTCAAATATGTTGGCATATTAATGGGTGGTTTTAAAGTTTTTAAACTCATGACACATTTTATTTTTTAATAATGTTTTATTTTTCTTTTAAAAGTTCATACATTTACACAATATGTTTTTATTGTATTAATCTACCACTATATCACTGACATTCTCCTTAGTGCCCATCATTATTTCCATCAGATTTCATGTGCCTTTTATTGAAATTAATAACCACATGATCCCAATTAGTGCTATCCATATGTGTATGGATGTGGGACTATGCACTGGGACTTTGGTAACCTACTACAGTTATATTTCCAAAGGTGAGTGATTCTTTCTCTAGTAGCAGTTATTAATTATCCATAGCTACTTGGCTAGTGTTGAGAGCTTCTGAGCCTTTTCCTCACATATGCTAAAATTTTTGATTAGCCTGATCTTGTGCAGGTAACCACAACTACTGTGAGTTGATGTATGCAGTAATCATGTCATAAATAGAAGTTAGGATTTGACAATTCTCTTCCTTACCTGTGGCTCTTATATTGTTTCCATTTTTTCATTTAGTTTGTAAGCTTATTTAAAATATGTATGAGGAATCCGGACAATATTGTGCATAGAGAAGCAATGATACTCCCACTCTCAGGAAACATATTATAAAATAAAATTTTCAATACCAGTCATAGAGAACCTCCCTATGTACTATTGGTCAAAGATTCCTGAGGCACCAATGATAATGCAGTTTATTGCTACTGTTTTGTTTCATGATGTAAAAAGATGTTATAAACTTAGGGATGACGAAAATATTCATGTATCATGCAAGGCATTGATCAAGCAGCTTCTGTCTCACTATGAGGTCTGCACTATGGGGTTCATGCTTGGTACTGTAAGTCTGTTCAAAAGCACATGATTGAGAACATCAGAGCCCTTAGAGCTTATGTTATGGTTCATGTGCTAAATGGCAATGCTGTTAAAGTACCCTATAAATATTGATGTTTATACGCTTAGACTTTTGTCGCTCCCACATTTGTCAGAATAGCCTCATTTTGCAGTGAATAGTGGTAAATGAAGACTTATAACTGGTCAAAAGCTGAAAATAAGTAACTATGAATGTTCAGCCATAGAGAAGACATCTATATGAATTTCTACCCATACAAAATTTTAGATATTACACTCTTGTGTGCCATAAAGAACACTTTAACAGGTATCCAGCAACTCTAGTTGCAAATAATTCTGAGGCGCTGTATTAATTGTGAAAACATTTTCAGAAAAACTCAAATAGTTTTAGAAATGAGCAGACAAAGTATTTGTGGAAATAACTAGCAGTCCTAAAGCAACTTTCATTAACATTAAAAAAAAGCCTTATCATTCTTATCCCCCCACATAATTACCATCTTGTTTACCATCACATGTTAAAATATAAGCCCTGTACAACAAATATGTGTTCCATGATAAAGTAAAAGTTCCACAATGATTTTAAATAAAGAATAATATCCTCTTAATATTCTTCTTCTTTATTCTTTTTTGTTGTCGTAAAAAAAAGGATCATGTGCATATCAATAAGGCAATCACTCCTAAAACAAACTCTAGAAGTTAAAAAGTGATCTATATAACTACTCCAGATCTTTTCATTATCTCAGAATTTAAAAGCCATACACAGGAAAATCTATGAAATGATAGAATAAAATTTTGTATTCTACAGTGAGAGAACCTGTTAGTTACAGGAAAAGGAATTAAACATTGTGTCATTTAGAAGTTTTTACAATTAAAAGTTTTATTCCTAGAGGAGCTACAAGACAATTAAATGAAATGCTAACAACAAATTAAATGCTTTATAGGTCAGTCATCCCATTAGGTCTCTTTAGGGAAGCTGTTTTCATATAAAGCATGCCATAACCTATTTGCATAATGATCCTATCTTAACTGTGCCTTCTGCTCTTTTATGTCATGTTGTTTATCCTGATGCATGGCTGATATAGTAGAGATGTAAAGGATGTAAAAGCTGCTATTTAAAGCAAATAAAATTTGCAAAATTCAGGCATAGTAAACTAAGCATATTAAACCTGACAGTGAGTCTTTAAAAACCAAAGCTGTGATTTGGTATAAAATACTTAGTATATTTCTTCTGATGCAATGACAACAGAACAGAAAGGTGAAGTGACAAGATAGATATGCACTTTGAAAAGAAAAAACAAAACAAAACAAAATGTTTCCTATGGATAAAGTTGGCATTTGAGCGCCTGACTTTCAGCATCAATCATTTCCACAGCCAGAATAAACTTTGCATTATTAGGTCTATCATTTCACTTTGTTTAATGCACATGCACGTGTATGCACACAAAGCACACACACACACACACACACACACACACTGCAACTTTTACAGGTTATGAAATATTTTGATAATGGATCATAAACACATTATGTTGTATATGTGTGTGAGAATCCAGAGTTTCTAAGCTTTAAGCATGCATAGACAAAATGTTTATGTAAGCAAGTTTAACATCTTTAAAACCAACTTTCAAATTCCATTAATCATATTTTTAAAAATCTCATCATTATTAGTCTTAAATACTTAACATTGCATTTTTCACTGAAATAGGTTTTACATAGCAGATTACTTTTCCATGTTATTTTAAATTATTTTGAAAGTGTTAGAATATATGCAGTGTGTGTGTGTGTATGTGTGTGTGTGTCTGTGTGTGTGTGTGTGTCTGTGTGTGTGTGTGTGTGTCTGTGTGTGTGTGTGTGTGTGTGTAAGGATTTCCTTAGTCCTCTCTTTGACTCCTTATTTCCTAAAATGCCATGGAAAGAATTCGGATGAGATTCAGAGTGCAATGTAGCAAATGGAAAGAGTTTATTTCAGAGTGTCGGAAAGCACGAATTTAAGGGATAAGAGATGGAAATGTCCTAAGGGATCATTGAGAAAAGGAACACTTTAAAGCAGGTAAACATGAACAATGTTCAGAGATACCAGTGTGCTGGGTTAATTTTGGTAGGTTTAACCATATTGCTAAATTTCTTGGTAGGACAGCTTTTCTGAGGGACAATTTTATTTTTAGCTTACTTGAGTGATAAGGCAATTTGTATTGAATCTCACTGGAGGGACACAATATATCTTTATTCGTTATTCTTTGTCAGAAAGCCTCCTGTTAAATAGGAGTCTTATAAAGTTTAAGTCTCCTGAAATCAGGTTTAGATAGTTATCAATTAATGACATTCCTTACAGTTCATGTGTCAGATCTTTCCTCACAGCTAGACAAATATATATATATATATATATATATATATATATATATATATATATATATATCAGATAGCATTCTTCTTACTAGCTATCAGAGATATACAGAGTCAGCCCATGATTTACAATCTGTTGATTGTGCATGGAATGGTCCATATTTAAGGTCTTTTTATCTTGCTTATATCAATGATATATATCAGATACACACAAACATATATATATTTGCTTATGTAACCAATATTTTCTTTGAACTCATTCTGAATGAGGAAATACCCAACTAGTACCTGACAATTTGCACTGTTCCTTTTATCTTTGCACTTCTAATCTTTCATGTGTGCAACGATGTCCCAAAGCCATATTAACGAAAATATTAAACTCTTTGATACATCTTGGCAAATTTATATTTTCATGGGGTTAGCAGCTGCCTTAGTGGTTAAGGAATGATATTGCTCTTGAAAATGATCCAAAATCTGTTACCCAAAACCCTTTTAGACCACTTTACAATTGCCTATAACTTCAAATTCCCAGTGGCTGATACTCTCTGTTGATATCCAAAGGTACCAATACTTATGAGAACATACCTATACACATACACACATACACCCACCTAATTAAGAAATTAAACAAAATCCAAAAGGCAAAACTTCATAATCATTATGTATACTTTGTAAAGGACATTCATTATTCAATTATGTTCTGCTTTGTATTACAGGTTTCACTAATTTAATAGTATTTAAGAAGTTGTGTTATCCAGTGTATTTTTGTCTTTATTTGAATTATGAGGCTTATTATTGAGCTAAACCAAAAACAGACTTCATCATAAATATTTTATGTGAATTTTCAATTAGTGGCTTAAATGTTTTAAGGACTATGAGTTCAATTAAATATGAAAACCTTGGGGTCAAAATTTAAGTGTTTTCTACTTAATCTTTTTTGGCAAAATAAATTGGGGAAAATGGTGTTAACAAGTTCATTGTACTGGTTGATTTCATTTATCAGTTTGACTGGGCTTAAAGGGCTCAGGTATTTAGTGAAACCTTCCTTTGAGTAACTATATATATATATGTATATATATATATATATGTGTGTGTGTGTGTGTGTGTGTGTGTGTGTGTGTGGCTATTTCTTGGTAAGTGTGTGAATAGAAAGATTTCCTTTCTTCTTGTTAATTTATTTATGCATTTTTAAATTCTTTAATTTATTTACATCTCAAATATTGCTCCCCTTCACTGTCTCCCTTCCACTTTGCCTGTAAGAGGGTTCTTCCTCACACACCCAACCCCCTATCCATATAACCCCTCCACCTCGTAATCCCCACACCCACCTATAGTTCACCCTCCTTTTGCATCCATGGAGCATCAAGTCTCTACAGGATTAGGTACATCCTTTTCCTCCCGTGCCAGAGGCAAATATATGCTCTCTGGTTATTGGCTTAACCTCTGGGTTAGTTGATACTGTTGGTATTCCTATGGAGTAGCCATCCCCTTAAGCTCCTTTAATCCTTCCCCAACTCTTCCATACTGGTCACCAACCTCAATTCAATGATTGACTGCAATTTTCTTCATTTGTCTCAGTCATCTGCTGGTAAAGCCTCTCAGAAGACAGCCATGCCAGCTTCAGACTACAAGTACAGCATGGCACCAGTAATAGTGTTTGGGTTTGGTGCCTGCCCATGGGATGGATCCCAAGTTGGATCAGATACTGGATGCCTTTTCTTTCAATCCCTGTTCCATTTTTGTCCCTGTATTTTTCTTTTCTTTTCTTTTCAATATTTATTATATTATTTATTTATATTTCCATCATTGGCTCCCCTCTTGGCACCCCGACCACACACAGTTACTCATTCCAGTCCTCCTCCCCCTTGCCTTTGAGCGGGTATTACCCCACCACCAGAATTCCTCCTTCCATGGGGCCTCAAGTCTCTTGAGGTTTAGGTGTGTTTCTACCACTAAGGCCAGACCAGGCAGACCTCTGCTATATTTGGGCCCGGGACCATGCACTAGCCTGTGTATGCTCTTGGTTGGTGACTCAGTCTCAGGGAACTCCCTGGGGTTTGGGTAAGTCGAGACTGCTGGTCTCTCTTTGGGATTGCTCTCCCTTTTAGCTTTTTCAATCCTCCTAATTCAACCATAGGGGTCCCCAACTTTAGTTTAATGATTGCTTGTAAGTGTCTGCTTCTGTCTCAGCTGCTGATAGGGCCTATCAGGGGACAACCATCCTGGGCTGTTAGCACACAATAGCATCAGTAATAATGTTAGGACTTTGTGGCCCCCCAGGAGATGGATCCCAAGTTAGGCTCATCATTGGACCACCTTTCCTTCAGTCCTTTCTCCATTTTTGTCTCTGCTGTTATTTTAGATTGTAATGATTCTGGGCCAGAAACTTTGACTCTGAGTTAATAACCCTGTCAGTCTAGTTGAGACCCTGTCTGTCTCCTGGAGGTGCTTTCTTGAGTTCCCTTTCCAGTGTTGGGTATTTGGCTAAGGTCACCCACAGTGAGACCTTAGAGTCTCTTACATCCGAGGTCTCTGGCACTTTCTAGAGTGCCCCTACACCTCCCACTCCCCAGTGATGCTCATTTCCATTCATTCTCATGGCTATCTAGGCTTTACTCTTGCACCCCCTTACCTTTCCCTCTCTCCATCCCAGCAGTCATTTCAGTTGAAGGAGTAAATGAAAAACCGGCATCTTCCACACATAAAATAAAAGTATTTTCACTGTTTGAGCTGACTCATAGACCTTTTTAATTTTTCTTTAGACTCAGATTAATGCATTTGTACTTCTGGCTTATTAATTCAAATTAACTTATGACTATACTGTCAGCTTCTCCAACCTACTACAGAGCCTTGGGTATGCCAATATCTATAACTACATGAGTGAAACCTTTGTAACATACATTTTTCTCTATAAGCACAGCAAAACAGGATATGCCCTTGATTGTATTTGTTTAAATATTTCTTTCTATTATAAAGATGCAAATATTATATGTTAAATATATATAGAAACATGAATTTTCCTGGTTGATGTCTTTCATTATCACACATGTATGCCATGAGAAATTTAATAATTAGATATAATTGGGGCAAATATAGTTTTGATTTTCTTGTTCATCTTCTTTTTGTTTTAACAATTTATGATCAATAAAGCTATCTTTTCCACTATAAAAATGTACCTTTTTTACTCCGTGGATATCCAAATTGGCTTGCAAATTACATAGAGCAACTATGTCTCTAGAAATGTTAGGAAATGGCTTACAAGAATTCTGTCCTAGTGTAAAAGCCTGGACGAGAAAGAAAAGAAGAGTGTCATATACATTAGGGTTCAGTACCTTATTTTTATATGTGATAGTATATTTGCAGAAGTTTGATCCGAACACTTGAATAGTACAGCCTCCTTAGTTTAGGATTTCCATTGCTGTGGTGAAACATCATGGCAACAAGCCACTTGGGAAGGAAAGTATTATTTCACTCACACTTTCATATAACAGTTTATTATTGAAAGAAGTGAGTACAGAAACTTAAGCATGGTAGGAGTCTGGATGCAGGTACTGATACAGAAACCATGGTATGGTGTTGCTTATGGACTTGCTCCCTGTGTTTAGCTCAGGCTGCTTTCTTAATTGAACCAGCTACTACTTGCCCAGTGATAGTACCACTCATTGCATGTTGAGCCCTCTGTCAATAACTAAGTTTTTAAAAATACCCCACAGGCATGCCTGCAGCCTGATGTTATGGAGACATTTTTTTAACTGAACTTTCTGCTCTCAGACAACTTTAGCTTCTGTTAAGCTGACAGAAAATTGTCCAACACATAACTGTAATGAGATGACCACTGGGCTCTAGGACCGGGCACTTCCTGTGTTTACCAGAAGCCCCACACCCGCGGATCCCAGCCCGCAGCAGCTCTCTGCTCCCAAACCCCGTGGGAGAGAGACCTCACCACCTGATCAGGTGGGCACTCCTGAGGCTGCAGAGCGGAGGAGACCACCAACACTGCCCACCCCTGCCCACATCCCTGGCCCAAGAGGCAACTGTATAAGGCCTCTGGGCTCCCGTGGGGAAGGGCCCAGGAGCGGCAGGACCCCTGCGCCTGAGACACCGCTGGAACCTGAAGGAAACAGACCGGATAAACAGTTCTCTGCACCCAAATCCCGTGGGAGGGAGAGCTAAACCTTCAGAGAGGCAGACACGCCTGGGAAACCAGAAGAGACTGCACTCTGTGCACATCCAGACACCAGAGGAAAACACCAAACGCCATCTGGAACCCTGGTGCATGGAGGCTCCCAGAAAGAGCAGCGCAGATCTTCCCGGTTGCTGCCGCCGCGGAGAGGACTTAGGCAGTACCCCACGAGCAAACTTGAGCCTTGGAACCACAGGTAGGACCAACTTTTCCCCTGCAAGAAATCTGCCTGGTGAACTCAAGACACAGGCCCACAGAAACAGCTGAAGACCTGTAGAGAGGAAAAACTACACGCCCGAAAGCAGAACACTCTGTCCCCATAACTGGCTGAAAGAAAACAGGAAAACAGGTCTACAGCACTCCTGACACACAGGCTTATAGGACAGTCTAGCCACGGTCAGAAATAGCAGAACAAAGTAACACTAGAGATAATCTGATGGCGAGAGGCAAGCGCAGGAACCCAAGCAACAGAAACCAAGACTACATGGCATCATCAGAACCCAATTCTCCCACCAAAGCAAACACGGAATATCCAAACACACCAGAAAAGCAAGACCTAGTTTCAAAATCATATTTGATCATGATGCTGGAGGACTTCAAGAAAGACATAAAGAACTCCCTTAGAGAACAAGTAGAAGCCTACAGAGAGGAATTGCAAAAATCCCTGAAAGAATTCTAGGAAAACACAATCAAACAGTTGAAGGAATTAAAAATGGAAATAGAAGCAATCAAGAAAGAACACATGGAAACAACCCTGGACATAGAAAATCAAAAGAAAAGACAAGGAGCTGTAGATACAAGCTTCACCAACAGAATACAAGAGATGGAAGAGAGAATCTCGGGAGCAGAAGATTCCATAGAAATCATTGACTCAACTGTCAAAGATAATGTAAAGCAGAAAAAGCTACTGGTCCAAAACATACAGGAAATCCAGGACTCAATGAGAAGATCAAACCTAAGGATAATAGGTATAGAAGAGAGTGAAGACTCCCAGCTCAAAGGACCAGTAAATATCTTCAACAAAATCATAGAAGAAAACTTCCCTAACCTAAAAAAAGAGATACCCATAGGCATACAAGAAGCCTACAGAACTCCAAATAGATTGGATCAGAAAAGAAACACCTCCAGTCACATAATTGTCAAAACACCAAATGCACAAAATAAAGAAAGGATATTAAAAGCAGTAAGGGAAAAAGGTCAAGTAACATATAAAGGCAGACCTATCAGAATCACACCAGACTTTTTGCCAGAAACTATGAAGGCCAGAAGATCCTGGACAGATGTCATACAGACCCTAAGAGAACACAAATGCCAGCCCAGGTTGCAAAACTCTCAATTAACATAGATGGAGAAACCAAGATATTCCATGACAAAACCAAATTTACACAATATCTTTCTACAAATCCAGCACTACAAAGGATAATAAAGGGTAAAGCCCAACATAAGGAGGCAAGCTATACCCTAGAAGAAGCAAGAAACTAATCATCTTGGCAACAAAACAAAGAGAATGAAAGCACACAAACATAACCTCACATCCAAATATGAATATAACAGGAAGCAATAATCACTATTCCTTAATATCTCTCAACATCAATGGCCTCAACTCCCCAATAAAAAGACATAGATTAACAAACTGGATACGCAATGAGGACCCTGCATTCTGCTGCCTACAGGAAACACACCTCAGAGACAAAGACAGACACTACCTCAGAGTGAAAGGCTGGAAAACAACTTTCCAAACAAATGGTCAGAAGAAGCAAGCTGGAGTAGCCATTCTAATATCAAATAAAATCAATTTTCAATTAAAAGATAAGGAAGGACACTTCATATTCATCAAAGGAAAAATCCACCAAGATGAACTCTCAATCCTCACCTTCGATTTGTTATATACAAGTGTGCAATTTCTAGGCTTGAAAGTAAAATGATGCTATCTGGTGCTGGATAGAGGAGCCTTATTTTTTATTATGGCAGCTTGCTATTTTTGTAACATGGTGACTTGGTTGAACACAATAAAGTACAGTAGTAACTGATCTCCCCTTCTTCCTGGATGAGTGAGGAGATGATTAAATGTTGATGTCAGCATCCTTGAGCATATTCAGATGAGCTTCTGCTTCTGTTGAAAAGGATGCTGTGTTTGATTGTGGTCCGAAGCTTTGAAGCACTACTTGGCATCTCCTTCCTTGGAGGTCTCACTGTTTAAACATAACAGATTTGATAGCTTGTTGGTAAGGTGAGGTCCAGCTTGTCTCCACCAGGTCATCTTCATGTGAATCCGGTGGTTATACGGTTTTGTTCTAGGGATATTTCATTTTTTTAATAACGGTTTTAGCTGACATTCATGGAGAGAATGAATCGTTAGAAGTGTGCCACTAGTGAAAGTAAATCCTGTCTAGAGTATGTTTCTTTACAAAGCTGTGTCACACCATCCTTTGGGCCCTCTGCTGGAAAAGTAGAATCAAGTCTCAAATAATGCCTTTTAAATTGTATCCTCTAGTATTATAGATGTAGGACAGTACTGTATCATACCTCTGTGGATGTAAAATAGCTTGTACCTGCTTTATAATACGTAGTAGTGACAGTGCTTTATCAGAGCTGTTTTTAATGATGTTGCTCAGAATGTTTTCTTTCCAGATGATGATTGAGAAGCTAATTTAAAAAAAAATGGTGCCAGGTACCACAAGAGTAACAGAACTGTGCTGTTTTCTCGGGTTTTGTTTTTTTACTTTTTTTTTTTTAATGGAGTCTGCCGGATGTCTCTACAGTTTTGTTCAGATGACTGCAGAACCTGGAAAAGCTGTTGCTGCTGTTGATGCATAACACACTGCTATTATTGGTCTTTTAATATAAATATAAATATATATATATACAGATATATAATCTGAATTTTTTGAAACTTTAGCTGTGCTGTCAACTTTGGAAAAAAGTATCCCCGTTTACTGTGTTGAGTTGGCACTGTACAGAAATTAACAGCCATATTGGTCTAGAAATGTTGAACTTAAGTTTTTTTCCATTTGTACAGGGGTAACACACTGTATTAAATATGTAAGTTCTTATCTACGTGGGTTTGATTACAAAAACTAATAAAGTATTCTCTAAATTTATAAAAAAAGATGACCACTGGGCATCAGTTCAATATGAAACTTAAGGAAATCATACATATTTTACTAGCCTCTTAACTTTAATTACAACACTTAAATGTTTAAACATCATGTTCATGTACATTCATTACCTTTGACCCCATACTACAAACGTTAGGATTTGTGAGCATCACCAAATTATTGAATGGTGACTGAACATTTTGTATGAATTTTCTATTTATAATTCACACTTCATTCAGGTAAAATACGTAACTCAGATTAAGTAAACTTTTATCTCATTTTCATCTCTGTGATGTTAAATGTATGAGACAAAGAAGGAGAGTTTCAAGAGTGTAGAGAATATGTATAAGACACTGGAACTTCTGTAGAGAAGCAACAGAAAGAAAGGGACACAATGAAGTAAAAATCACTTTTAGTGCTGGGTGTGAAAGCTGCTTAAATCCATGTAGTTCATCTATTCTCCCCCCTTCCCTCTCTCTCTGTCTCTCTCTGTCTCTCTCTGTCTCTCTCTGTCTCTCTGTCTCTCTCTCTCTCTCTCTCTCTCTATATATATATATATATATATATATATATATATATATATATATATATATATATATATATATGAAAACCAGATGTAGAAAGAGCTCCACGTTCACAGCATTACATTCTGCAGGGCAATCATACATTAAAACCAGCAATATGCAGCATTACTCTACATGAACTTCTAATTAAAATGGTCATATTTAAAAAGTAGTAGATTAATATTTGCTGAGTCTTTGCTTGGTTTCAAGGACTTCAGCCTTACTTGGCATGGCAAGGCAAAGAAGAAAAAACAGACATGCAGACAGACAGGAATATTAGACTCAGGTAGACTGGGCTCTGATAGATAAACCCCAACACCCTGGAAGATCAGGATGTTTATTGCATAGAGTGGAATAGGGATGCAGAGCTACTTCGTACAGCTAAACAGGAGGCAGTGTCATTAGATGCAGATAACGAAGAAGCAGATGTTATGGAGCTTGATCATGAGTTAGGTTTAAATAATTTCCATAGGAACAGTCTCCACAGAGTAGAGTGCGCACTTTTTAGGCTGTAAACATCCAGAAGGAAATAGTGTTGAAGTGAATATTTTCTGCATAAAACTATCAGCACCCAATTCCAGACTCCCAAAAAAAGGCTTTATCATTTCCCTCTGACCCCAACCTGGTAGGGATATGGAGCATGGGGACATGAGGGTGTGACAGGGGCATTCCTATTTCCATCTGGATCTGAGGCAATGGTCCTTGATAGGGTAGTTCCTATGCCAAAAGCATACCTTCACTTTAAATTACACACAATAAGGGTTTCCTCTGCTCATCACAAATATCAATAAGAAACATATATTTACTTTTTATATATAATAATTTCAACAATATATTTCAACATGTTCTCTCTCTCCTCTCTCTTTCCTCTCTCTTTCTCTCCTCTCTCTCTCTCTCTATATATATATATATATATATATATATATATATATATATATATATATATGCTACCATTAAGTTTAAGTAAGTTTCTTACATGTATGAACAGCTTTTTCTAAGTAAATATATTACCTCAGTTACAAGGTTAATTATTTTATACATCAAAGAATGCCTTCTGCAACACAGCCTACAGGAGAGGATTTATGCCATATGACTCATAAACATTCAGTATATATACCAATTATACTTGTTAAAAATTTAATGTAAAGGAGTTATATCATTGTTCAAAATGAAAACACCATACATTTAAATAATTAAGTAGTCACATTTAGAAATTTTAAATTGTGCTTTTGTATTTCATGATTTAACAAGCACATGTGACAAAGTTAGTTGTAGATAGGAATGAATCTAGATTCCAGGAGCAGAAAAGGAAGATCCAGAAGATACTGGTAACAGAATAGTAGACAACTTGATAAATGAAGCGAAAGACACAGTCAGCACCCTGGCAAGGGCTATTTGTCCATTCTCCACTAATTTTAGCCTGGATAGAAAAGGTAGCCAATTGCAAACAAAAAATTAATTATCGCAAATTTGTCTTAATAGGCCACATACATAATCTGACTGTAAGAACTGGGAAAGGAGACAGGCTGATTATCAGAAATAACCACGAAATCATTAGTTACTCCTATTATTTGTATCCTGAGCCATTCACAAGAGAACATTCCAATCAGCCACAAAGAACAAAGCTGATCCTGTTTGGGCTGCAAATAGAGAAGGAAAAAAGAAAAAAAAAAAAAAACTTGCCCAAACTACTAATTGTCATGCAATGATTCAGTGACATGAGACATTTAACTTAAGTCTGAATTAAATTAAAATTTAAAGAGGCACTCCACAATAAGTACCATATATTTCCTGCAAAAATAGATTGACTTTTTAAAACTAAACCCTTACTATTGAGATATGGTTGTAGGACCCTCTAAATTATTTGATACTATGTAGCAGGAGCCCTATTGGTCTCATGGGTTTTAACTCAGATAAGTTCCCACTGATGACATGGCTTACTTTATCTATCCATCTAGACCTGCCATTTATACATCTGCATATTGTCCATTTTAATACATCCTTGCACTCTATGTTTAGCTTCCATGGTCCTGTACATTTTTGTTGTTTCTGCAGCTCTGCTCAAGCCTGTAACCTTGACTTTCTTTTGTGCTCTGCATTCCTTATCATATTCCTGCATAGATTGTCTTTGTATATTCCTTGTTTCCCTAGTTTCCTTTACTTAGACTTCTTTGAAGTTACTTGAATTCTGCTACAGTCTCATTGATCATTTGTAGTCACTTTAACCCTATTATCTATCTATCTATCTATCTATCTATCTATCTATCTATCTATCTATCTATCATCTATCTATCTATCTATCCATCCATCCATCCATCTATCTATCTATCTATCTATCTATCTATCTATCTATCTATCTATCTATCTATCTTGATAGATGAATTTACTGTGTGCTATATAGAATATGATATGAGAATTAATCTTAGCAATTAATATTGAAATAAAAAAACCCTCATTTGCCTCATTGGTTTATCAGACAGGACTACTTAGCAAATTGTTGCAAACAACTATTTGAATTGCTTATTGAATTATTATGTAATAAATTCTGGCTTTGTGAAAAGGCAGAAATGTGCTTATTTTGCTTATTAAATAGCATGCTCATGATAGTAGCTAAGTCACAAAAATTATATTCTAAGCTTTTTTTTCCTAAGTGTTTTCTTCTTAATTCTAGTGAGAACAAAATATAGAGCTACCTTTTGAGGCAGTACCTGTATACAAGTATTTATGTATAAATATAAAAGATGTATAGCGTCAGATAAATTATAAAACTGGGAAAACTCTTCATGTGAAATAATGTTCAACTGGCTAAAACTCTGTTCCACATGAACATGGATTCATAAATGCATCTCGATTAAAGAGGTCTAAAATATATTCCATTTTCCAACCTATCTATGCTGAATTTATTCTGCTCAAAATCAATCTGGTTTTAAATATAGCCCTTGAGAGCATCTCTGCCTCAAGATTTTAGTAGAAGGGTGCCTGAGAGAATATGTGAATTATCTAAAGGGTGCTCAGTTATCCTCATCATTAAATTATCCCTTTACTAGTTTTCCCACTCTTTTCTGCCCTTAAGAAGTTCAATTCTTCTCATTGTTATTAAACAGAGTAATTCAACTCTTCACCTTATATTTGGCTATAGGAGCATCTTTTACATATGCAAATACCCATTAACGTGCTCAGCTAAGCAGAGATAGGAAGGTACAAAATCTGCTTTTTAACCATCAACTGGGGAAATAAAGAATTATAGATATTTACTTTATTCCCAATGTGAAATACTATACTTTCTTTACAATTCAGCTACTGTTAACATTAATTCTGATTTTAAGGCTCTGTTTTCTGTTGCAAATATGAAAGCAAAATTACTGTGGCTTTCATGTGATTTCTTCATGACCTCTGCAAACAAATCTTTCTGAAGAGCTCACATTCCTCAGTCATAACAGAAGAAACATAATAGAGACCTCACAGTGTTATGGATAGATGGCACTTGGCACATAGTAAACACCTGGTATCACATAGATGTTACTATTGTTTCTACATGGTAACAATACTGTTTTGTACTGGCTTGTGGACAAGATGGCTCAGCAGGTAAGTGTTCTTGTCATCAAGTTTGATGAATCCAGTTCATCCCAATGCCTGAATCCATATAATTGATGGAAAGACCTAAGCTTACAAGTGGTTTTCTTTCTTTTCTTTTTTTCAGTTACTACTGTACTTTAATGTGTTCAACCAAATCACCATATTACAAAAATAGCAAGCTGCCATAATAAAAAATAAGGCTCCTCTATCTAGCACCAGATAGCATCATTTTACTTTCAAGCCTAGAAATTGCACACTTGTATATAAACCAATCGAAGATGAGGATTGAGAGTTCATCTTGGTGGATTTTTCCTTTGATGAATATGAAGTGTCCTTCCTTATCTTTTTGATGACTTTTAATTGAAAATTGATTTTATTTGATATTAGAATGGCTACTCCAGCTTGCTTCTTCTGACCATTTGCTTGGAAAGTTGTTTTCCAGCCTTTCACTCTGAGGTAGTGTCTGTCTTTGTCTCTGAGGTGTGTTTCCTCTAGGCAGCAGAATGCAGGGTCCTCATTGCGTATCCAGTTTGTTAATCTATGTCTTTTTATTGGGGAGTTGAGGCCATTGATATTGAGAGATATTAAGGAATAGTGATTATTGCTTCCTGTTATATTCATATTTGGATGTGAGGTTATGTTTGTGTGCTTTCATTCTCTTTGTTTTGTTGCCAAGACGATTAGTTTCTTGCTTCTTCTAGGGTATAGCTTGCCTCCTTATGTTGGGTTTTACCCTTTATTATCCTTTGTAGTGCTGGATTTGTAGAAAGATATTGTGTAAATTTGGTTTTGTCATGGAATATCTTGGTTTCTCCATCTATGTTAATTGAGAGTTTTGCAGGATACAGTAACCTGGGCTGGCATTTGTGTTCTCTTAGGGTCTGTATGACATCTGTCCAGGATCTTCTGGCCTTCATAGTTTCTGGCGAAAAGTCTGGTGTGATTCGGATAGGTCTGCCTTTATATGTTACTTGACCTTTTTCCCTTACTGCTTTTAATATTCTTTCTTTATTTTGTGCGTTTGGTGTTTTGACAATTATGTGACAGGAGGTGTTTCTTTTCTGGTCCAATCTATTTGGAGTTCTGTAGGCTTCTTGTATGCCTATGGGTATCTCTTTTTTTAGGTTAGGGAAGTTTTCTTCTATGATTTTGTTGAAGATATTTACTGGTCCTTTGAGCTGGGAGTCTTCACTCTCTTCTATACCTATTATCCTTAGGTTTGATCTTCTCATTGAGTCCTGGATTTCCTGTATGTTTTGGACCAGTAGCTTTTTCCACTTTACATTATCTTTGACAGTTGAGTCAATGATTTCTATGGAATCTTCTGCTCCTGAGATTCTCTCTTCCATCTCTTGTATTCTGTTGGTGAAGCTTGTATCTACAGCTCCTTGTCTTTTCTTTTGATTTTCCATG
Source organism: Rattus norvegicus (assembly GCF_021556685.1). Lineage (NCBI taxonomy): Eukaryota > Metazoa > Chordata > Mammalia > Rodentia > Muridae > Rattus > Rattus norvegicus. Next base: position 89,560,943 of record NC_141554.1, read on the forward strand.
TCCAGGGTTGTTTCCATGTGTTCTTTCTTGATTGCTTCTACTTCCATTTTTAATTCCTTCAACTGTTTGATTGTGTTTTCCTGGAATTCTTTCAGGGATTTTTGCGATTCCTCTCTGTAGGCTTCTAGTTGTTCTCTAAGGGAGTTCTTTATGCCTTTCTTGAAGTCCTCCAGCATCATGATCAAATATGATTTTGAAACTAGATCTTGCTTTTCTGGTGTGTTTGGATATTCCGTGTTTGCTTTGGTGGGAGAATTGGGTTCTGATGATGCCATGTAGTCTTGGTTTCTGTTGCTTGGGTTCCTGCGCTTGCCTCTCGCCATCAGATTATCTCTAGTGTTACTTTGTTCTGCTATTTCTGACCGTGGCTAGACTGTCTTATAAGCCTGTGTGTCAGGAGTGCTGTAGACCTGTTTTCCTGTTTTCTTTCAGCCAGTTATGGGGACAGAGTGTTCTGCTTTTGGGCGTGTAGTTTTTCCTCTCTACAGGTCTTCAGCTGTTCCTGTGGGCCTGTGTCTTGAGTTCACCAGGCAGGTTTCTTGCAGGGGAAAAGTTGGTCCTACCTGTGGTTCCAAGGCTCAAGTTTGCTCGTGGGGTACTGCCTAAGTCCTCTCCGCGGCGGCAGCAACCGGGAAGATCTGCGCCGCTCTTTCCAGGAGCTTCAGTGCACCAGGGTTCCAGATGGCGTTTGGTGTTTTCCTCTGGTGTCTGGATGTGCACAGAGTGCAGTCTCTTCTGGTTTCCCAGGCGTGTCTGCCTCTCTGAAGGTTTAGCTCTCCCTCCCACGGGATTTGGGTGCAGAGAACTGTTTATCTGGTCTGTTTCCTTCAGGTTCCAGCAGTGTCTCAGGCGCAGGGATCCTGCCGCTCCTGGGCCCTCCCCTACGGGAACCCAGAGGCCTTATACAGTTGCCTCTTGGGCCAGGGATGTGGGCAGGGGTGGGCAGTGTTGGTGGTCTCCTCCGCTCTGCAGCCTCAGGAGTGCCCACCTGATCAGGCGGTGAGGTCTCTCTCCCACGGGGTTTGGGAGCAGAGAGCTGCTGTGGGCCACAAGTGGTTTTCTAATTTCTACACATGCACTGTGGTGAATTCACTAATTCAAAAATTAGTGAAATGTAAACTATATTAAAATTAGAGTTCTATATTGGAAAACCAGGATGATTGAGTAGAAATACTGATTGTCTTTTCTTAACTTTATGCATATATACATATATACATACACACACACTTTCATTCATCACTTACCACAATTATATACAGCTGTCAATGTAATAGCTTCAGCTATTACCTTAAAGGGAATAAGGAATGATTTATTTTGAAGCCATGATTCTTGAGGTTTGGTCTTTTGCTATGCTAAATTCTGGTTATTCTCAGAGACCGGAGGTAGACCCAAGTGATACTATGTTATTTGGCCTTGCCAACAACCGCCCCACCCCGCAAATTATCCATGATTGGTGAATAAAGATATCAGCAACCAATAGCTTTGCAAAAGTGTCATAGGCAGATTTTAAAGTTCTCTGACTTGGGGTCTGACAAGAATCACTAGGTGAAAGAAAAAAGAAAGTGAATAGAGGAGAAGGTACCTTAGGGTAAAAATATTAAAATAATGGCCATGTGGATTGGCTAATTGGAGTTAAAAGCAGCCCAGACAAAATATGTCAAGTTGTGTAATGAGTTTCTTGGCTGGGAAGTAGACATAATAGCATAGAGGACAGCTGTCTGCCCAGCTTTTTACTGACTAAGGCTTATTATAAATATAAAGACGGTGTGTTTCTTTTATCTGGGAACTAACCGGTCAAAGGCAAGGTAAAAACTTCTGATTGAGATCAACTATTTCTACAACAGTTATGAATGACCATGGAACAGAAACTGTGGTTTAGTATATCCCAAATTCCATGTTTCAACATAGAAAAAACTTCATAAAATTTTTATAGATTTATAAAACAAAGAAAGTCATAAATCAATGCAAGTTTAAAATACATTGGAGAGTACACTAGAGACATAGGTAGAATGAGATGTGTGGAAGCTATTTTATAGGCCCAAGACATTATCGGAAGACAATCTTAACTCTTGGATTGGCAGAAGCTAGTATCTTGAAAAGTTAATAACTTCTCAGGTTTTTATTTATTATCAAGAGATGCTAGTTCAGATACAGAGTAGGCCAAAGAATAGCTATTGTGGGCAGTTAAAACTTACCTAAAATGAAGTAATTAGTCTCTGAACCTGTAAAATTCCAATTTCTTCACAGTACTGAAATTCCAATCAGTCTGTCAGTCCGCTTAGACACAGCCTCCTTTCAGGAGCTTTACGTTCACAGACAGATACAACTTCTTTTCAGAAATTTTTGTTCACACAGCTATAAAAATGCCTACCCCATTGAGTTGGTTAGAGAATTTAAATATGTCTAAAGTGGGTAAAAAATATGTGACTATTGGTATTTACTATAAACACTTAATTATTACTCTGTTTATTTTTATTATCTATTTAATATTTTCTCTAAGACATTTCATAACTAAATATTAGAATAGTCTCCAATACATATACACAGAAATATGAAGTATCTCAAACTAGGAGGTTCTTGGGTTAATTTTGCTTTTAGAAAGTTTATCATTAATTTATTATAGCATATTGCTTATTTTATATATTTTAATGTTGACAATTGTATATTTTGGATCATATCCAGTTGGTTTATATAAAATGTAATGAATAAATAAGTGAAATATTGATAGTCTTTAATGTATCTTTACATAAAAATTCACTTTCTCTATGATGCTATATTATTAGTATAGATTTAATGAAGTGAGTAATATTAAAAAGAAAGGAAATTATTAAGTATAGTCTGTTCCCTTTTTCCTGCAAGTAAAACAAGTGAGACATTGTTTACACTCAAGAATGCATTTCATTTATATAGAAATATGAAGCAATGGTTTAGATAGGTGGTTTAATTTTTAAGAGCCCTTGAAACTCTTACAGCACATTAGGATTTAATTATCAGCACTCATATAATAGCTCACAACCATCTGTAACTCCGGAACTAGGGGAATCTAATGACCTCTTCTGGCCTCCATGCATACTTCATTCTTAGTACACAAAAACATAGGCAAAGCACTCATGCACACAAAAAAATAAATAAATAAAAGCTCAAAGGAAGCTTCTCATGCCCAGTATTTGAGGATTTTGTGTGTGTGTGTGTGTGTGTGTGTGTGTGTGTGTGTGTGTGTGTATGTGTGTGATAGTCTATGGCTCTTATGGTGAGCTTTGTCAGCACAGATGTGAAAAATTGTACTTGTTTCTTCTTTGACCAAAAATTTGAATTGAATTATTAAGTCATTTATTTGTGCTCTTTCTGATTTTTAGTAGAGGCACATAGTGCTGTAAATTTTCCTCTTAGCACTAATCTCAATACGTCCCATAAGTTGTATTTTCATTTAGTTTTATGAATTCTTTAATGTACTTATTTATACTTCTATGAAATAGAATTCATTCTCTAATTTACTTAAGTGAATGTCCATGAATTTGTGTTGATACTAAAGATTTATTTGCTGCTCAGCTTATGCTTCATTATCTTATAGTCAAGATAGGACATGGTGTTATTTCAGTCTTTCTGAATTTTTTAAGATTGGTTCTGTATCATGTGAAGCAATGTATTTTAAAGAATCTCATATCTACTGCTGAAAAGAAGGTATATACTTTGTTGTTTGGGTGAGCTATTCCGTAGACATCCATTAGGACCATCTGATTGATGATGTTATATCATTGTGATTTTTTTTTATATACACATGCTCTTTTATAGTTCTCTGAAATTCTCTGAAACATGACTCACTACATTCCCTTGTGTTTTGGATAGCTCAGCTGAAATGAGCACCAAGACATTGTTTATAGCCTACTGAAAGTCATTATTGTACCCAGTTGGTACTATACCCAAGTACTCAGGGATCTAGTTTCCAGAGAACAGGCTTTTTGACGGGAACAAATCAGATCCTTCAGCCAGCAGTTGCCAAGGGGGCTACAAGGAAGTAAGCAGTTTATCAGAAGTTAAGATTAGCAGTTTGCTGTAGGGGCTTCCACACAAACTGGCAGTTCAACAAAAATAAAGTGATTAGCCCTTGGATTTCCATACAGTTTAAGATAGTTTAGAGAAGACATCCTAACAAAGGAAATTTTAGCATAGAGTTTATTATTTTTTTGTGATTCTCTATCAAGGAGATCAAATACTATTTCAAGCTAGAAATGGCTTCAGCAAAAATATGAGATGAAGAAACTTCTTCTGTACAGTTTAATCCTGTCACACTTTTCTTGTACTGATGTTGGAAAAAAATACTGTGAATTGCATCCATTTACTATAATGCTAGTGATAGGCTTATCATTACACCCATTATTGTGTTGAGATATGATCCTTCTTTTCCTGTTATCATTCATACTTTCAATAATGAATAAATGCTGGACATTATCAGCAGCCAATTATCAATTTATTGAGATGATCAATGCCTTTTATGTTTTTGAGTCCATTTGTGTGGTAAGTTTCACTGATTAATATATCTATGTTTATCAACCTTGCATCACTTTAAAGAAGCACATTTGATCATGGTAATAATCTCTTTGATGTTTTCTTGAAATGAGATTAAAATTATTTTATTGAAAGATATTTTTTACTATTTTTGTCTTGAATATTAACCTACAATTTTTCCTTCTGCTGTCTTTATGTTGTTTTGATATGAGAATGAATACAAACATCATAAACGGTATTCAACTGTATTACTTCCCCTTCTAGTTTATGATACAGCTTAACAAATATTGTTGTTAGCTATTTAAATACTATGTAGGAATTATCAGCAAATCCAGCCATGTCTTGTTTGGGGGGGGGGGCGAGCAGACTCTTTATGGTATTAAATTCCATTTTCTTATAGACTTGTTTATATTATCTATCTACTCTTGGTTTACTTTGTAAAGGTAATATGTACCCCAAAATCCATATATTTCTTTTAGATTTTAAAATTTATAAGAGTATAAAATTTTAAACATGAATCAATGATTTTCAAATTTTCATTTTCTGTGTGTGTATCTGAATACTTTAATATCAAAAATTCATTAATATTAGAGTATATATCACATTTCATTTTGCTTCCACAATACTGCTAACATTATTATTATCATCATTATTGTTACTATTATTATTTATTATTTTTGTTTGCTCTTTGATAGGAATATATTTTCCTTACTCATTTTCATTCTTGATAACACATTAGCTTTCTTTATTTTGGCTAAATATTTTTATTGGTTATTTTATGTATTTACATTTCAAATGTTATCACCCTTCCTTGTTTCCCCTCCACAAACTCCCTGTTCCATCCCCCTCTTCCTCTATGAGGGTGCTCCCCCTCCACCCGCCCACTCCACCACTATACTATAGCATTCCCCTATGCTGGGGCATCAAGCCTCCATAGGACCAAGGGACTCCCCTCCCATTGATGCCAGATAAGACAATCTTCTGCTACATTTGCATCTGGAGCCACTGGTCCCTCCATATGTACTCTTTGGCTAGTGGTTTAGTCCTAGGGAGCTCTGGGAGATCTGGTTGGTTGATATTGTTGTTTTCCTATGGGATTACAAACTTCTTCAGCTCCTTCAGTCCTTTCCCTAATTGCTCCATTGGGGTAGCTCTGATCAGTCTGATGGTTGGCTAAAAGGACCCGCATTTGTATTGGTCAGGCTCTGTCAGAGCCTTATTTCTGTTTTAATATCTTTCCTTTTCTCTCTGAGTATTTGTTCTTTTGGCATGTTTAGCTTAAGTTTTGCTGTCCTTGTTTACCTTTTCAAACAATCAATTGTTTATTTCAATAAAAATATTTTATTTATTATTTTTGTACAGGTCTTTGTCATGTCTCTTTTACAGTCTTGTAGTTTCATTGGTTTTCTTTCTTAACAAGTCCTTATGGTAAATTATTCAGTTATTTATTTCAGACATCTCTATTTTTAATGTAGACACTTGTATTTTAACCTCATTCTTAGAAGTACTTTTATTGTATTCCATAGTTTGTTATATGTTGTTTCAACTTTCACAGAAGCTTTTTAACTCCCTTCTTGAGTTATTTATTAATCCATGTATCATTAAATAATCTATTGTTCAATTTCAATGAGTTTGTGTATGTTGTATGGTTTTTCTTGCTATTAACTATTCATTTACTTCCACTGTGGTCTGTTAGTATATAAAAGTATTTCAACTTTATTATATTTGTCAATATTTGCTTTGTATCCTATTAGGTGCTCTATTAGAAAAATACTCCTTAGGCTGCTGACCACAAGAATTTTAGATTTCTAATAGGACCTAGGGTATTATTTAAATATATTTTTATGCTTAATGTGGCCTGTGATAGGGAGTAGTGGTAGGAGTGGGGTATTGAAGTCACTCACTATTATTGTGCTGGCTTTGTTCATTGTCTTTACATGGACTATTTGTTGTATAAAATTGTGAACACCAGTATTTAGTAATATGCTTAGAATTAAGATTTCTCTGGCTTGTGGTTTAATTTGATTTTTCTCATATTGGTCTCTGAATCACCCTACAAACCACAGTTAAATTTGAAGGCATCATTACTTAATCTATACATAGTTTCCAAAACCATTTGGTTTCTTTGTAGAGAGGTACTGAATTCTCTTAACCTCTGACTCTGGTATTGTGCAAAATTTCTGAAACAGTGGTCCTATATTTATATGGTTCATTTTTTTCTTCTTATCTCATCTTGTGATGACAACTCTTTTTTTTTTTTTTCGGAGTTTGGGATTTGCTAGGCAAGCGCTCTACCACTGAGCCAAATCCCCAACCCCATGATGACAACTCTTATCTCATTGTCTTGTCTCAATAATGCCAAAACTTTAAATCAGAAACAAGTAGGTTCACATGATGACAATATTGCCTCTAGGAAGCACAGTCATACCTAGTTAATTCATATTCTTTAGAATGCTAGACCTGGAAAATGATAAGAAGTGTAATTATAACCCATTGAAGAAACACTCCGTCACTTTAATGGGACTTGTGATACAAGGAATCATATTTTAAAGGACACAGTTCCTATAATAGGGTTTCTATAACAACATTTTTGAGGCAAGGAATGGGAAGAAAGCTGTAATTTGATAAGCTCTAGCTACTTATAATGCTATCTATCACATTGACTTAAATAAATACTTTCTTAGATGCTCAATTGTTTTTGCTCAATTTTCATCACATCTAACTATTTTGTTATGGTTACTGTTAATTTACAAATATTTCCAACAGTACCTTTATAACTGCTCTACTGCTATGAAGAGATAACATGGCCAGAGCATCTCCTATACAAAACAAATTGATTGGGGATTACTTACAATTTCAGAGTTTTACTTCATCCTAATCATAGCAGGGAGACTGGCCTCACACAGGTACACATAATGTTTGAGTAGTAGCTGAGAGTTCCCCATTTGGATCCAGAGGCACCTGGAAGAAAGACTCTGGGTTTGGGACAGGCATTTTGATACCTCAAAGCCCACCCACAGTGACACATATCTTTCAACAAGACTACACCTCTTAATCCTTTCCAATAGTGCCACTCTCTGTTGATAAAGTATTCCACTCTATGAGCCTATGGGGGGGGCATTCTTATTTAAATTGCCATAAACAATTCACAGTTTTTTCAAGAAAGAGTATATAGAGAACTTCTTTTGTCAGTTCATTGCATGTGATAGACATTTTTATTGAAAAGATATTTTCATACATACATTATATTCTGATTGTTTTCTCCTTCTTCATCTCCTCCCAGAACACCACTCCTTTACCCAGTGAATCTATACCTTTCTCTCACTCATGAGAGAACAGAAAACTAAATCATTATAATAATTACTATAACAAAACAGCAATATTATAAAAGGAAAACAAATGAATCAGAATAGAAAGAAAAAAAAAGAACATACAAAATAGAGCCCTCCTCTTGAGGCTGGATAAGGCAACACAATAGGAGGAAAACGTCCCAAAAACAGGCAAAAGAGTCAAAGACAGCTCCTGTTTCCATTGTTAGAATTCCCACAAGAAGACTAAGCTACAGGACTGTAATAAACAGGCAGAGGGTTTAGATCAGTTCATGCAAGTTTCCCGATTGTTGGTTCAGTCTCTGTGAACCCCTATGAGGCCAGGTGGTATGATTCTGTGGAGAAGTGCCTCGTCTTACTTGAACATGATATGCCATGGTGGTTGGTATCTGTGAGAGACCAGTCCTTTTCTGAAGATAAACTAAGGAGGAGTGGATAGGGGATGTCACACAGGAGATGAAGGAGAGGGACTTGGAGGAGATAAAGAAGGAGAAATGGTTGGGATATAAAAAGAAAGAAAAATATTTATAAAAGGAGAAGAGCCAGAGATAAGGCAGAAGAAACACATAACGGAGACTGAGATACAACACACATTTTCATACACAAAAACCCATAAAAACCAAATTGGTAAGTTTAATATATAGGCAAAATCTACAAGTTTAAAAAATGTCCAGAATAAGCATTATGAGATATAGAATATCCAAAAGAGTCATTACATTCATTGTGTGATGTTCATCTTGGGCAGAGCATGAAATCTTCCCTTAAAGCTGGTTTGTATACCTAGTAAGCCTCAATTGGGGAAAAAAAGGAAAATTATTTTCTTGTAAACAGTTATTACATGGAGATAGCTTGTGTTCACTTCCCCTCTCACCACTGGGATCTCACTGGTTTTATATGCCTGCATACCCACTGCATGCTCCCACAGCCTTTGTGAGTTCATATGTGCATTAGCCATGTTGTGCTTCAGAGACCTGGTTTTCTTGGTCTCTTCCACCACTGCTGGTTCTGAGTCTTTCTGCCTTCTCTTCCAGAGTTCCCTAAGGTATGAGAGGAAGGATTTGATGGAGACAGCCTATTTAGGACTGAATGTTCTAGGATGTCTCAGTATCTACACATCACCTGGTTTTGGGTCTCTATATTCATTCTCTTCTATTGCAAGAGGAAGATTCTATGACAATGGATGAATAAGACAGTAATCTGAGTATAGCAGAATGTCATTAGAGTCATTTTATTGCTGCGTTCTTTAGAATAGCAATATTATTTCCCTACATCTATAGCCTATCTGGTCTCAGATTCTTGATCATCTAAGCGGTGTCTTGTATGGGTTCCACTTTAAGAAGTGGACCTTAAATCCAATCAAATAATCAAGTGACTCATATGATTTTTACGACACTGTTATACCAGTGTACCTTGTAGTTAGGAGACCACTGTTGATTACAGGGTTTATAGCTGGGTTAGTATTTACCTTTCCATTCTAGTATGCAAAGTACCTTCTAGTACCATGAACATTGATCAGTGGAAGCAAAGGTGCTTGTTAGGCACCAACAGGATTTCTGTGTTCGGTGAGTTGCATAAAAATGGAATTATGGTCATCAATCTGTGAAGAGCAATAAAGGGCCTTGGCAATACATTTTTTCCCCTCTGGGGTAGGGAAGAGTAAAGTTTTCCTGGTATGCCTTTGGATAAAAAAATCATTTAGCTCAGAAAAGGAGAGGTTTCATGTGGTGGCAATGATATCTTATTGGCCAGCAAGGATACAAAAATCTATAATTTAAAAATCTGCTCGAAATCAAGACCAGTATATGTTTGACTCAACATTATCACAATCAAAATATTTCAAGGTTCATGCCCTTTTCTGGAATTTTTAAAAGTCAATATAATTAACCACTAAAGATTATTTTGTCCACAGAATTTATTCTAAGAGCCTTTGGAAGAAGGCATTTGGTATTATCAATTAATCCAAAGTTGAAAAACCTGTATTGGTTCATTTTGCTGACCATCTGTCTTAATTTCCTGGTCCTTTGTTCTGATATTATTTAATATGCCTCTCTGGATTCCTGCTATTCTCTGCTTCATTAACTGCTAATGAGTCAAGATACAATACAACTAGTCTTTTTTCTATTTCTTTTCTACTTGTTTCTTGTGTTTACACCAGAGTCTATAAAAAATTGTGTCTTAAAATTTTCTCAACTTGATGATTTGATTACATACTTTATGCTGTTTTTGTATTTCTCTATGTAAATATACCAAAGATGTATGAAGATGACTTGTAAATGATTTGTTAATGTGGAAAACTGATAGTGATGACAGAATTTAGTACTGTATTTTCTGCTCCTATTAGACTCAAGTCCTTTATGAATATATGATTTTTCCCAAAGTAGCTAGTGTAGCTAAATATTTCATGAAATGTAAAATTTAGTCATTTGATGAGCAGTATCCTTTTATGTCATAGTTGAGGTGGTAATGTTATATCATCATTTTTCATGTGAAATTTTGTCTAAATTGCCAGGATTAGTTTGTACTACCTTTTGCTAATATTTTAAGTTTGTGAGATAACAATGCTTTGTGTGGTTACAAGGAAAATAAATCTTGATTTAACAAATTTCTAATAATCTCATACACTGTATTTGATAATATTGGAGTTAGGACATCTTGAAAATTAAGATGTTTTGTTTTTGTGCTGTTCTTTTTTCCAGATTATCTTTTATAGTAGCAAAAATTCTAGAGTGATAAAGCCATATGTGTGGTTGAAACTTTTTTCTCCTTCTGACTTTCTCATTCTTCCATTTAGTAACATGTCTTTGGTTGTTTCATCTGGGTTTTGCTCTTCCCATTTCTTCTAGGATATTCTGTGCTACAACTATTTTAGAGCAAAGTTAATATGCAAGGACAGAGACCTAATGTTTTCTTCATCAAAACTTAAAATGTATTTGGGGAATTGAGTGTGGTAAAGTGTAAGGATTCTTGTCCAGCGTCCACATCCTCACAGGGCTCAGCTGCTCCAGGAGGCAGGACTCAGGTATCCAGCATCACGGTATGCTGCAGAAGAGCTGAGAACAGAGTCGGGGCCTGCAGGCTGGATCTAGCCCAGGGCCAAGCAGAAAAGAGGGGGCTGTCAGCTGGTCTCACTGTGATAGTCCTCTACCGGTGGAGTGGTGTGGATCATTGCCATTATGTAACTGATGGCCACAAATTTATGGACTGCTGAAACTTGTGACAGAGGCCTGGTCTCCCAGGAGTCAGGAGAAACACCTCCCGACCAGGGTTTCTAGCCTTAGCTCAACTAGGAACCAGTCTGCCTATCACTGTCCTACAGGAGAGAATATCTGGAATTCTGTCACTCTGAAGACTGCAGTATGATTGCAGGGGATAGGGGAAGGGGGAAGGGATAACATTTGAAATGTAAATATATAAAATATCCAAGAAAAATAAAATTTTTAAAAAAGATGATGTAAAAAAATAAAATAAAATGTACCAGGGAAAATTAAAAAGTAAAGAAAAAAACAGACTTGTAAAGGATAATAGTAAGACAAAACAAAGCAAAACAACATAAAACACCAGAAAAAAGATAAAAATAGACCGAAAACAAGAGTCCAAGAAAAGGCTCAAGAAACAGAAATAGATGTGAGGAATCACTTGGTTGCACACTCAAAAATTCCATAAAAATATTAAAATATAGACCTTAATGAATAATCCGAAGTCATGGTATAAAGATATATATATATACACATATATATATACATACACATATATACATATATATATATACATACATATATATATACATACATATATATATATATATATATATGATACTCAGTGAAAGAGCATTGTCTAGTTTACAAACATCTCTTACCATCTGTGAAATTTTTTAAGAACAATAAATTTGTCCATTGTAGCGAATAATGTTTTCTCCATGCTACTTACTTCAAAATACATATTATTGAACATTCATTGAAATACATAGAAATCGGGGTTGGGGATTTAGCTCAGTTGGTAGAGCGCTTGCCTAGGAAGCGCAAGGCCAGGGTTCGGTCCCCAGCTCCGAAAAAAAGAACCAAAAAAAAAAAAAAAAAGAAATACATAGAAATCATATGTATGTATATGTATATATGTGCATGTGTAAATAAAATAACCCTAAAAAATAAAAATTTAATAAAGATTTAATAAAAATAAAAAAGATTTAAAAACATGAAGCAAAACCAAAACATACTATTTATAAGACCAGGAACCTCCAAATTACAATTGAGTTTGTTTTTTAGTGGACCCTTACTGCACAGCATAAAATCTAACCATAATTATCACTTACAGATAAGTTCTGCTTAGGCATGGGAGTTGTGTCCACCTTTCCCTTCAGAAGTATAATATTTTTACATGTATAATAACATGAGAATGGGGAGGCAGGAAGGAGTGGTTGGTTGGAGAGGAGGAACACCCTCATAGAAGAAGGGAGAGGAGGATGGGATAGGTGGTTTATAGACTGGAAACCAGAAAAGAGTATAACATTTGAAATGTAAATAAAAAATATCAAAATAAGAACAACAACAACAAAAGAACATGAGGCAAGAGGAATTCTTACTATAGATATTTAATCATAACTACATGTGAAAAGAAACTCTAAACAATCAAAATAAAATACTTTTACTTTGCTTTTACTTAAAAACAAAGTATTTTCATTGTATATTTTCATGATAATACGATATAATATATAATTTCCATCTCAAACATTTGTTGGAAAAGGTAATATATAGTTTTTACTATATAACTCACTCTAGGTAATCATGTTTTAAACATTACATTTCAATTTGTATGTCCCAAATTCAGAAACCGATAGTTAAAAATTTATAAAGGTTGCAAAGATATAAATACATATTAGCAGTTAAAATTATATGAGGTAAAGAATTACTTGATCATGTTTTTATAATTCATTCATCTCTCAAATCGAAACTACTCACTAATACTAAAGAATATATTAGATAATTTGACATAGTAACTGCATTTACCAAAAGCGTTCATTCATTCTTTAGTTTGAACTTCAACAAGTTAAAATATTACAGTGTAAAGAATACTCCATAAATTTTATTCCATTTCTTAAATCCTAGAAAACAATGTGCATATCAATGAATCTGTCTTAAATACTAGAGAAACAAAATATTTAACCAAATGACCAAAGAAAATAATGGATATATTAATTGTGCATTGTTTGATTTCTATGTATTTCTATGAATGTTCAATAATATGTATTTTGAAATAAGTAGCATGGAGAAAACATTATTCGCTACAATGGACAAATTTATTGTTCTTACAAAATTTCACAGATGGTAAGAGATGTTTGTAAACTAGACAATGCTCTTTCACTGATTATCAAATCTGCAAGTGACTTCATTTTAGAGTTTATATTCTCTAAAACTGTGGAGAATGAATTTCTCTTTTTAATAATTCAGTTACTATATAAGTTTTGACAGCATTCTAAAAAGCCTACAACAATCACCAAGACTGAGGACATAAAACCCTGTTATATGAAAGGTACATTATATAGTCACAGACCTGAAAGGATGGATAATCCACAAAATTGCAAAGAAATGAATTATAGCTAAATGCAAAGCCATGAGTGAATCTCCAAAGTACAATATCAAAAGAAATGACACAAAATAATATATCTTGCATGTGTTGATTAATAAGAGTCTAGCATTAACCAGTTTATTTTAATTTTATTTTTCTTGGATATTTTATATATTTACATAGCAAGTGTTAACACCTTTCCTCCTTCTCCCATACTTCTTCCCCCACCCTCTTCCCCTGCTTTTATGAGGATGCTCCCACTCCCACTCACCAACACCCACCTCAACCCACTGGCATTCCCCTACATTTGTGAAATGAGCCTTCACAAGACCAAGGGCTTTTCCCCCTGTTGATGCTGGACAATGTCATCCTCTGCTACATATGTGGCTGGAGTCATGGGTCCCTCCATGTGTAGTCATTGGTTGGTGGTTTTGTCCCTGGGAGATATGGTGGGGTCTGATTGGTTAATATTTTTGTTCTTCTTATAGTGTTGCAACCCCCTTCAGCTGCCTTTGTGCAGTGTCATAAATGCTTCCATCAAGATACTACTCCCATCCAAAGGAGAAATGTCTTCCTGATTGTTAACACTGAGTATCAGATAGGAATGCTTCTTTTTAGTATTTGTATGGATGATTTCTCTGTATGTATGTCTATGAATTATGTTTAAGCAGTGTCCTCACAGACCAGAAAGATGTCTCAGATCTCCCAGGACTTGAGTTACAGTCAATTGTGAGTCATTATGTGGTTATTGAAGATCAAACTCAGGTCCTCTAATAGTGCAACCAGTGAGCCATCTTTTGAGACAAGATACGAATATGTTTTAATTTTATTTAAACAGTATTTTGTAATATCTAAATTCAGTACCTATTATTTCCTACATGTCTTCCTTTATGCTATATTAATATGTCTTTTTATGCCTTTTTATTTAAGGCAACTAATGAGTGTTGCTTTTAATTTCAAGTGATATTATATCATACTTTTAGGTATTTTATTTAGAAAGCTGATTGAGCAATAATGCCCTTCTTTGTTATTTTAATGAATAATTATAGTGGGTTAATCTGACACTGCTTGTATTCTAATGCTAAAAACTGGTTCCTCAGGATGTAGCTGCTTTCAGGAGCAGTTCCTTGCTTACTCTATGTGAAGTTTCTTCCTAATTTAACTGGTCAATAAAATGCTAGGACCAGTGATTGAGCCTTAGAGAGAGAAAAGTGGTACTGGAAGTTCAACAGAAGGGGTAGCAAGGAGAAGAGAGGAGAGGAGAGGAGCGAAAGAGAGAGAGAGAGAGAGAGAGAGAGAGAGAGAGAGAGAGAGAGAGAGAGAGAGAGAGAGAGAGAGATGGAGAAGGAAGAAGTTACCATGGACCAGAACCACAAACCAGGAGAAATAGAAAGTAGCAATGGACTAATAGCTAGGGAATAATAGCTAGATATGCCCAAGGTAGACATGTAGCTTGTAAATAAAATACCTGTACTGTGTGACTTTTGTAAGGTCTTTCTAGAAGTATAAATTCTTACTACAATATATAAATTATATAATAATACTAGATTTATATAAAATACATGAATTAACTACACAACTGTCTATATGCTACACACTGACAGTTTTGCCTGTTCATAACTCTATTTTGAAAGTAGTTCTTATGATAATTTTGATATTTCTGATCAGGGTGGATTATCAGCAAGGAAGGAAAAAGTGACATATTCCAAAGGTTCATGTTTTGTGTCTTATTCACTTTTAAATCCTTAATAATTGCCAAACAGGTGTTCATCAATAAATAATGTCTGCTTTTTCCTATCACCTGAACTCCTGAGTGTTGTGCTGTAATTCACATGTCTACAATTAATTACAGCTTCTTAGGGAGGATACTTCGAGTGGTGGAAAGTCAATAATTTAGCACTAGAGAACCTAAGTTGGTATCCTTTCTCTGCCACATTGGATTAATTATTTAAACCTTCACAGCCTTAGTTGTTAAAACAATAAGCAAATGAAACAGGATCAAGAAGAAAAACAGGCAATAGTACTCTATTTCAAAAAAGACAATGAATGAATTGACTGAGATTATATTTAAAACTAAATATAATTTTAGAAATGTATGAAGTTTTAAATTAATTGAGTTTACAATGCTATCACTATCTTAAAAATCTTATCTCTGTAACCTGTACACATTATATTATTTCACTTGGCTTCAGTTTTATCATATGCAAATATATGAAAACCCTAGTACTTACCTAAGAAAATTGTTGATTGGGGGATTGAGAGATGGCTTATTAGTTAGAAATGCTTGCTGCTTTTGCTTCACTTCTTATCTGCACAACATGGCTCATAAACTGCCTATAACTTCAGTTCCAGGGAATCCAATACACTCTTCTGGCCTTCACAGGCTTACACATACACACACACACACACACACACACACACACACACACACACACACACACACACACACACACGTGTTAATATACACACAGAGACACATAAATAAAAATAAATATTTTAATATAAATTAAAGTTCATGAAAATATTTAGTATTTATTTAACAGTAAACAACAAAAGCTCACTAAATTTTCAAGGAAAATAAATCCACAATTGCAGTTATCATCACAAGTAGAGGAAATAATCTCAGAGGAGCATAAATAGAACATAATTTTTCCTGAGTATAATAGTATTATATATTGTCGGGTGGTTTTGGGTTGTGTAAGAAAGCAAGATATGCAAGCCATGAGAATAACTTAGTAAACAGTGTTCCTCCACAGTATCCTCTTCAGTTCCTGCTTTCAGATTCCTTCTTTGCATTTCTATCTTGTCTTTAATCTATGATAGATTATAACCTAAAAGTTAAAAGAATTCCATTTCCTTGAAGTTTACTTTTTTTGCATGGTGTTTTTTAAAGTAATGGAAGGAAAAGTGGGACAATTTTTACTTTACAGAGAATAAATTAACATAGCTGAAGTTTTTTTTTTTTTTTTTTCCGGAGCTGGGGACCAAACCCAGGGCCTTGCGCTTCCTAGGTAAGGGCTCTACCACTGAGCTAAATCCCCAGCCCCTGAAGGCTATTTTTTTAATTTATTTAATACTTAATAATAATTCTTTGGTTTCCGGGCAAATATCCCCCTCCCCCCTCCCCTTCCTTATGAGTGTTCCCCTCCCAACCCTCCCCCCCTTGCCGCCCTCCCCCCAACAATCTAGTTCACTGGGGGTTCAGTCTTAGCAGGACCCAGGGCTTCCCCTTCCACTGGTGCTCTTACTAGGATATTCATTGCTACCTATGAGGTCAGAGTCCAGGGTCAGTCCATGTATAGTCTTTAGGTAGTGGCTTAGTCCCTGGAAGCTCTGGTTGCTTGGCATTGTTGTTCATATGGGATTTCGAGCCTCTTCAAGCTCTTCCAGTTCTTTCTCTGATTCCTTCAACGGGGGTCCTATTCTCAGTTCAGTGGTTTGCTGCTGGCATTCGCATATGTATTTGCTGTATTCTGGCTGTGTCTCTCAGGAGCGACCTACATCCCACTCCTCTCGGTCTGCACTTCTTTGCTTCATCCATCTTGTCTAATTGGGTGGCTGTATATGTATGGGCCACATGTGGGGCAGGCTCTGAATGGGTGTTCCTTCAGTCTCTGTTTTAATCTTTGCCTCTCTATTCCCTGCCAAGGGTATTCTTGTTCCCCTTTTAGAGAAGGAGTGAAGCATTCACATTTTGATCATCCGTCTTGAGTTTCATTTGTAATAGGCATCTAGGGTAATTCAAGCATTTGGGCTAAAAGCCACTTATCAATGAGTGCATACCATGTATGTATTTCTGTGATTGGGTTAGCTCACTCAGCATGATATTTTCCAGTTCCAACCATTTGCCTACGAATTTCATAAAGCCGTTGTTTTTTTTTTTTTTTTTTTTTTTATTAACTTGAGTATTTCTTATATACATTTCAAGTGTTATTCCCTTTCCCGGTTTCCGGGCAAAATCCCCCTCCCCCCTCCCCTTCCTTATGGGTGTTCCCCTCCCAACCCTCCCCCCATTGCCGCCCTCCCCCCATAGTCTAGTTCACTGGAGGTTCAGTCTTAGCAGGACCCAGGGCTTCCCCTTCCACTGGTGCTCTTACTAGGATATTCATTGCTACCTATGGGGTCAGAGTCCAGGGTCAGTCCATATATAGTCTTTAGGTAGTAAGCCGTTGTTTTTGATAGCTGAGTAATATTCCATTGTGTAGATGTACCACATTTTCTGTATCCATTCCACTGTTGAAGGGCATCTGGGTTCTTTCCAGCTTCTGGCTATTATAAATAAGGCTGCGATGAACATAATGCAGCACGTGTCTTTTTTATATGTTGGGGCATCTTTTGGGTGTACGCCCAAGAGAGGTATAGCTGGATCCTCAGGCAGTTCAATGTCCAATTTTCTGAGGAACCTCAAGACTGATTTACAGAATGGTTGTACCAGTTTGCAATCCCACCAACAATGGAGGAGTGTTCCTCTTTCTCCACATCCTCGCCAGCATCTGCTGTCACCTGAGTTTTTGATCTTAGCCATTCTCACTGGTGTGAGGTGAAATCTCAGGGTTGTTTTGATTTGCATTTCCCTTATGACTAAAGATGTTGAACATTTCTTTAGGTGATTCTCAGCCATTCGGCATTCCTCAGCTGTGAATTCTTTGTTTAGCTCTGAACCCCATTTTTTAATAGGGTTATTTGTCTCCCTGCGGTCTAACTTCTTGAGTTCATTGTATGTTTTGGATATAAGGCCTCTATCTGTTGTAGGATTGGTAAAGATCTTTTCCCAATCTGTTGGTTGCCGATTTGTCCTAACCACAGTGTCCTTTGCCTGACAGAAGCTTTGCAGTTTTATGAGATCCCATTTGTCGATTCTTGATCTTAGAGCATAAGCCATTGGTGTTTTGTTCAGGAAATTTTTTCCAGTGCCCATGTGTTCCAGATGCTTCCCTAGTTTTTCTTCTATTAGCTTGAGTGTATCAGGTTTGATGTGGAGGTCCTTGATCCACTTGGATTTAAGGTTTGTACAGGGTTGATAAGCATGGATTAATCAGCATTCTTCTACATGTTGACCTCCAGTTGAACCAGCACCATTTGATGAAAATGCTATCTTTTTTCCATTGGATGGTTTTGGCTCCTTTGTCAAAAGTCAAGTGACCATAGGTGTGTGGGTTCATTTCTGGGTCTTCAATTCTATTCCATTGGTCTATCTGTCTGTCTCTGTACCAATACCATGCAGTTTTTATCACTATTGCTCTGTAATACTGCTTGAGTTCAGGGATAGTGATTCCCCCTGAACTCCTTTTATTGTTGAGGATAGTTTTAGGTATCCTGGGTTTTTTGTTATTCCAGATGAATTTGCAAATTGTTCTGTCTAACTCTTTGAAGAATTGGATTGGTATTTTGATGGGGATTGCATTGAATCTGTAGATCGCTTTTGTAAAATGGCCATTTTTACTATATTAATCCTGCCAATCCATGAGCATGGGAGATCTTTCCATCTTCTGAGGTCTTCTTCAATTTCTTTCTTCAGTGTCTTGAAGTTCTTATTGTACAGATCTTTTACTTGCTTGGTTAAATCACTCCGAGGTACTTTATATTATTTGGGTCTATTATGAAGGGTGTCGTTTCCCTAATTTCTTTCTCGGCTTGTCTCTCTTTTGTGTAGAGGAATGCTACTGATTTATTTGAGTTAATTTTATACCCAGCCACTTTGCTGAAGTTGTTTATCAGGTTTAGTAGTTCTCTGGTGGAACTTTTTGGATCACTTAAATAAACTATCATATCATCTGCAAATAGTGATATTTTGACTTCTTCTTTTCCGATCTGTATCCCCTTGACCTCCATTTGTTGTCTGATTGCTCTAGCTAGAACTTCAAGAACTATATTGAATAAGTAGGGAGAGAGTGGGCAGCCTTGTCTAGTCCCTGATTTTAGTGGGATTGCTTCAAGTTTCTCTCCATTTAGTTTAATGTTAGCAACTGGTTTGCTGTATATGGCTTTTACTATGTTTTGGTATGGGCCTTGAATTCCTATTCTTTCCAGGACTTTTATCATGAAGGGGTGTTGAATTTTGTCAAATGCTTTCTCATCATCTAATGAAATGATCATGTGGTTTTTTTCCTTCAGTTTGTTTATATAATGGATCACATTGATGGTTTTCCGTATATTAAACCATCCCTGCATGCCTGGGATGAAGCCTACTTGATCATGGTGGATGATTGTTTTGATGTGCTCTTGGATTCGGTTTGCCAGAATTTTATTGAGTATTTTTGCGTCGATATTCATAAGGGAAATTGGTCTGAAGTTCTCTTTCTTTGTTGGGTCTTTGTGTGGTTTAGGTAGAAGACTAATTGTGGTTTCATAGAAGGAATTCGGGAGTGATCCATCTGTTTCAATTTTGTGGAATATTTTGGATAATATTGGTATGAGGTCTTCTATGAAGGTTTGATAGAATTCTGCACTATACCCGCCTGGACCTGGGCTCTTTTTGGTTGGGAGACCTTTAATGACTGCTTCTATTTCCTTAGGAGTTATGGGGTTGTTTAACTGGTTTATCTGTTCCTGATTTAACTTCGGTACCTGGTATTTGTCTAGGAAATTTTCCATTTCCTGTAGATTTTCAAGTTTTGTTGAATATAGGCTGTTATAGTAAGATCTGATGATTTTTTGAATTTTCTCTGAATCTGTAGTTATGTCTCCCTTTTCATTTCTGATTTTGTTAATTTGGACACACTCTCTGCGTCCTCTCGTTAGTCTGGCTAAGGGTTTATCTATCTTGTTGATTTTCTCAAAGAACCAAATTTTGGTTCTGTTGAATCTTTCTATGGTCCTTTTTGTTTCTAATTGGTTGATTTCAGCTCTGAGTTTGATTATTTCCTGCCTTCTACTCCTCCTGGGTGTATTTGCTTCTTTTTGTTCTAGAGCTTTTAGATGTGCTGTCAAGCTGCTGACATATGCTTTTTCCTGTTTCTTTCTGCAGGCACACAGCTCTATGAGTTTTCCTCTTAGCACAGCTTTCATTGTGTCCCATAAGTTTGGGTATGTTGTACCTTCATTTTCATTAAATTCTAAAAAGTTTTTAATTTCTTTCTTTATTTCTTCCTTGACTAGGTTATCATTGAGTAGAGCATTGTTCAATTTCCACGTATATGTGGGCATTCTTCCCTTACCTTATTGTTATTGAAGACCAGTTTTAGGCCGTGGTGGTCTGATAGCACGCATGGGATTATTTCTATCTTTCTGTACCTGTTGAGGCCCGTTTTTTGACCAACTATATGGTCAATTTTGGAGAAAGTACCATGAGGAGCTGAGAAGAAGGTATATCCTTTTGATTTAGGATAGAATGTTCTATAAATATCCGTTAAGTCCATTTGGCTCATGACTTCTCTTAGTCTGTCTACGTCTCTGTGTAATTTCTGTTTCCATGATCTGTCCATTGATGAGAGTGGGGTGTTGAAATCTCCCACTATTATTGTGTGAGGTTCAATGTGTGTTTTGAGCTTTAGTAAGGTTTCTTTTACGTATGTAGGTGTCCTTGTATTTGGGGCCTAGATATTTAGGATTGAGAGTTCATCTTGGTGGATTTTTCCTTTGATGAATATGAAGTGTCCTTCCTTATCTTTTTTGATGACTTTTAATTGAAAATTGATTTTATTTGATTTTATAATGGCTACTCCAGCTTGCTTCTTCTGACCATTTGCTTGGAAAGTTGTTTTCCAGCCTTTCACTCTGAGGTAGTTTCTGTCTTTGTCTCTGAGGTGTGTTTCCTGTAGGCAGCAGAATGCAGGGTCCTCGTTGCGTATCCAGTTTGTTAATCTATGTCTTTTTATTGGGGAGTTGAGACCATTGATGTTGAGAGATATTAAGGAATAGTGATTATTGCTTCCTGTTATATTCACATTTGGATGTGAGGTTATGTTTGTGTGCTTTTCTTCTCTTTGTTTTGTTGCCAAGACGATTAGTTTCTTGCTTCTTCTAGGGTATAGCTTGCCTCCTTATGTTGGGCTTTACCCTTTATTATCCTTTGTAGTGCTGGATTTGTAGAAAGATATTGTGTAAATTTGGTTTTGTCATGGAATATCTTGGTTTCTCCATCTATGTTAATTGGGAGTTTTGCAGGATACAGTAACCTGGGCTGGCATTTGTGTTCTCTTAGGGTCTGTATGACATCTGTCCAGCATCTTCTGGCCGTCATAGTTTCTGGCCAAAATTCTGGTGTGATTCTGATAGGTCTGCCTTTATATGTTACTTGACCTTTTTCTCTTACTGCTTTTAATATTCTTTCTTTATTTTGTGCATTTGGTGTTTTTGACTATTATGTGACGTGAGGTGTTTCTTTTCTGGTCCAATCTATTTGGAGTTCTATAGGCTTCTTGTATGCCTATGGGTATCTCTTTTTTTAGGTTAGGGAAGTTTTCTTCTATGATTTTGTTGAAGATATTTCCTGGTCCTTTGAGCTGGGAGTCTTCACTCTCTTCTATACCTAGTATCCTTAGGTTTGATCTTCTCATTGAGTCCTGGATTTCCTGTATGTTTTGGACCAGTACCTTTTTCTCCTTTACATTATCTTCGACAGTTGAGTCAATGATTTCTATGGAATCTTCTGCTCCCAAGATTCTCTCTTCCATCTCTTGTATTCTGTTGGTGAAGCTTGTATCTACAGCTCCTTGTCTCTTCTTTTGGTTTTCTTTATCCAGGGTTGTTTCCATGTGTTCTTTCTTGATTGCTTCTATTTCCCTTTTTAATTCCTTCAACTGTTTGATTGTGTTTTCCTAGAATTCTTTCAGGGATTTTTGTGTCTCCTCTCTATGGGTTTCTACTTGTTTATTTATGTTTTCCTGGAATTCTTTCGGGCATTTTTGTGATACCTCTCTGTAGACTTATACTTGTTCTCTAAGGGAGTTCTTCACGTCTTTCTTGAAGTCCTCCAACATCATGATCAAATATGATTTTGAAACTAGATCTTTCTTTTCTGGTGTGTTTGGATATTCCATGTTTATTTTGGTGTGAGAGTTGGGCTCCGATGATGCCATGTAGTCTTGGTTTCTGTTGCTTGGGTTCCTGTGCTTGCCTCTCACCATCAGATTATCTCTAGTGTTACTTTGTTCTGCTATTTCTGACAGTGGCTAGACTCTCCAATAAGCCTGTGTGTCAGGAGTGCTGTAGACCTGTTTTCCTGTTTTCTTTCAGCCAGGTATGGGGACAGAGTGTTCTGTTTTCGTGTGTGTAGTTTTTCCTCTCTACAGGTCTTCAGCTGTTCCTGTGGGCCTGTGTCTTGAGTTTACCAGGCAGGTCACTTGCAGCAGAAATGTTGGTCTTACCTGTGGTCCCGAGGCTCAAGTTTGCTCGCGGGGTGCTGCCCACGAGCTCTCTGCGGTGGCAGCAACCAGGAAGATATGCGCCGCCCTTTCCGGGAGCTTCCGTGCACTAGGGTTCCAGATGGCGTTTGGTGTTTTCCTTTGGCGTCTGGATGTGTGCAGAGTGCAGTCTCTTCTGGTTTCCCAGGCGTGTCTGCCTCTCTGAAGGTTTAGCTCTCCCTCCCACGGGATTTGGGTGCAGAGAACTGTTTATCCATTCTGTTTCCTTCAGGTTCCGGCGGTGTCTCAGGCGCAGGGGTCCTGTTGCTCCTCGGCCCTCCCCTACGGGAACCCAGAGGCCTTATACAGTTTCCTCTTGGGCCAGGGATGTGGGCAGGGGTGGGCAGTGTTGGTGGTCTCCTCCACTCTGCAGCCTCAGGAGTGCCCACCTGACCAGGCGGTGAGGTCTCTCTCCCACAGGGTTTGGGAGCAGAGAGCTGCTGTGGGCCGGGATCCGCGGGTGTGAAGGCTTTTACTTAACTTTCCTAAGGGCTAGACCGAGGACTCAGTAGTTATGGTTCTGACCACTACTACAACAGACATAAAGCCTGTGCTTAGCAGCCTCCAGGGTTTTTTCTTATGTTCTCCACAGACACTTGCATACATGCAAATACACTCATGCGATTAATTTAAACACATACTTTTAAACATATTTATTATGGAAAGTGTATTATGTTGCTAAAGTATTCAAAGTTAATTACAAGTTTTAAAGGAATGGACATACTCATGTAACTGGTGATTTGTGAGCCTAGGTCACTGTAAAGGCTCATTAGGTAAATAAGATTTATTAGGTGTAGACCAAGTGAAATAAAGCTCTTCTGGCCAGTGGAGGAACATCCTGGAGAGAGAGGTTTTCTCATTAAATTGTAGTATAAATCTGGCTCCTCGATCCCTCCAAATCTTAAAAATCTCAACACAGCATTTGACACAATTGCCCCTTGATTCCTTAACATCAATTTAGAAATATCTTACTGTGGTATCCAATATTTGTCCATGAAGGAGAGAAGCATGCAGTGAGGTAATAATCAAAACCAGAATCTTTGAAAGATTCCACACATTATAACCTATAAAGACATTTGGTATCTGTTTAGCATTGGTGTAAGGAATGTACATCCTAAAGAGGCTTGAAATTAAATTAATCCATTCTTACACACGTAATGAAACTAAGCATTGGGGTTATTATCACTTTTTGAATTAAAAATAAAACAGAATCATTCAATGGACCCATTATGTTTACTAAGATTTATATTTTTAGTTTGTGAGTGAATTGTCTGCATGTATATATGTGTAATGTTTGAATGCCTTGTGGCCCAAGGAAGGAACTAGATCACACGAAACTGGAATTACAAGTGGTTTTAAGCCACCATATGGCTTTTGAGAACCAAAATTGTGTCCTATGCAAGAGTAGTGAGCTCTTAACCACTGAGCCCTATCTCCATTTCCCCGTTTTCCATGTGATCTGAATGGAATACCTGAGACCTATCAAATGTTCCATTGGGTATTTTGAGATGTGAAATATGTCTTTTGATCACTATTAGTAATCTTGGTAACTCCTAAAGAGTTAAGAAGGAACCAGATGATGACATCTCTCATTGTGTCATTAAAATATATGGGCACCTATATACTTTACCCTGGTAGATATTGTTAGAATCCTTCTGCCAAGAGACTCTTATGTTTATTTAATTTAAAGGTAAAAGTCTGGGGAAATAGTCAATATATATATATATATATATATATATATATATATATATATATATTGTATGGTGCCATTTGTTGTTTTAGACACCAAGGTTACAAAATATGCTTTTAGCTTGAATTATTATGCTAAACTTTGGCTTCTGGATTCTATACTTTATGAGAACTATATTGGTTAGAGGAAAATGTCAAGGTCCAACTGAAGGATGTTTCACAATGGTGCCACTCACTTAATCCTAAAGTGCTGTTCCAGGATCATTATATCCATTAAGCAAGATATTTAAGTTAGATTAAGCTGCAAAGAAGCCACATATTTGTACCCATTCTATAATAACGATGTTTTGATACTGTGTCAATCTTGTGGGATTCTGCTTTCATGAACCAACATATAAAGAGTTGCTGAACTATAGAATCAAAGGTTCAAAGTCTATTAAAATGTCAATTTCCAGGCAAGGGTATAACCAAATCTTGTTACTCTAGTGGTGAGTATAGCAATACTGAGATCAATTTCTTGCAATAGAAGTCCTTAAGAAACATTAGTGATTTAGAAATAATCTCTGAGATCAATAGTATAATACTTATATGTAATAAAACTTCAGTATGGAATAAGACTGAAGCCTTTTGAGGAAGAAGCTCTATTTAACATATTCATTTATGTTTAATGGAATAAATAATGCTAACTGATATTTTAAGTGACAAAAAAATTGATCCAGAACCTAAGGATGGCTAAATACATCAGACTTCTACAACTATATCGGATAAAATTCTTCAATGATTGCACATTTTGTGTGATGCCATATTCGAGGAAAATTAGATCCACTTAACATCGTTTCTCTAAAGATGGTGTGCAAGGACAGATATGCTGAGGTACCCCATGAATAGTATGACCCTGACTAGTATTTTTGAACCCTTTGAAATGGAGAGAACATTCCATCTAAGGAGGCTGCTTAAATAGGTACTGGGTGAAATGTATTAGGTAAATCTCTTATTTAAAAATGTGTACTATATGCTGATGATTGCATGACAACAATAATTCTACTAATATTAGATACTCATCATCAGACATTATTAGGTAGAGACAGAGAAATATAGTAAAAGTACAAGACTGTGAGATATCATTGATCCTTTCTTATTTTAAGAATAGATAATATAAAAAAAGCATTGTAGAAAGCACTAAGGGCAATTACCTTTACTAACTGAACTTTACATAATATGATTTAATACTGTCATATTGACTTTGAGTCATTATTTATTTGTCAGTGTATTAATTTTCTGTTGCTGTGATAAGACACACGAAAATTCAGAACATTAGACTTATCAAAGAAAAATACAGTGTTTAAAGAAGTGATCAACAAAAGTTGTCCAGAAGGATGATAAGCCTTCACTTTCTCTCTGTGGATCTGAAAACCTAAGAATAAAGGACATCCTCCAGTGTCAATGATAACAAAAACAAAACAAAACAAAACAAAAAAAAAACAAAAATACTTCTACATAGAAGATTACAAGCGATTTGAAGTAAATGGTGATAAATTGCTCAATACTACCTTCATTTGACAGCTATTATACTTGGAGAAGAGAGGAATAATTCTCTAAAGAAACTCTACTACCGAACGACTTATTCAGGACATGTAGTAAATCTTGCAAAACAATCTCCAAACAACCCTGTACACCCAGTATGAATAGGAAATGCAGTAAATCACTCATGCATAAGAATATACCACAGAAGCCAATATGAATTCAACTCAGTAGACAAAAATGGAGGAGTGAAGAATGAGGCATACTGAGCTATGCAAGTATATGCATAAGTTCAGGCTGTTTTATACTAAATTTTTAAGTTTTGGAGAGATGCTTTTTGTTGTACTCAATGCTATCAACATGTAAGTTTGCTTAAGTGCAAAATTACAGTCCAAGTCCAGAGAGGGGAAACAACATCTGAAGTATATATGATATGCTTCCAATAAAATTCTGCAAAACTTTCAAATGAATATGAAAAGCTGACTAAAAGATAACAACCAATAGAAGTCTGACATGCATAAATACTGACACAAACACATAGGAAATACACATAGAACAAGATAAACTATCCTAAAAATTGTAGTCTTGTAATGGATTCCAAAGAAAGTGAATTGAACTAAATACCAAGTGAAGAATTCAAAGGGGTAATTGTGGAATTCCTTTTTGTTTTTTTAAAGGCTTTATTTATTATATGTAAATACACTGTAGCTGTTCAGACACAGCAGAAGAGGGCATCGCATCCCATTACAGATGGTTGTGAGCCACCATGTTGTTGCTGGAAGTTGAACTCAGTACCTCTGGAAGAGCAGTCAGTGCTCTTAACTACTGACCCATTTCTCCAGCCCAATTGTGGAATTCCTAATGAAATATACAACATGAATAACTCCTGAATGCATTAAAGGAGAATGTAAATAAACAAATGAGTAGCAATTTATGATAAAAATAGGCATCTTATAATGCAGTAGAATTGCTAAAAGAATGGAAAAAAAACATCTTCAATAAATGATACTAAGAAATCTTTACAAGTAGGAAATTAAATCAAGATTCCTATCTCCCATCCTGTAGGTAAAACAACTCTGAATGGATCAAAGATATCAATTTAAAACTTGAACCTCTGAACTACTAGAGAAACACAGGTAGAATAATTTATAGAATGCAGGTATAGGTATGGAAATTCTAAATATGATTTCATTCAATTAGAGTATAATATCTAAAATGGGGACTTCATATAATTAAAAACTATTTTTACATCAAATACAACTATCAGCTCAACGAAGACACAGAACAGACTGGGGATAAATATTGACCAGCTACACATTACAGAGGATTAATATTTATAATACAAAAAATTTAAAAAGTAGATCAAAACAATAAATGACAAAATTTTTTAAATTGACTATAGCTCTAAGCTGAGATTCCTCAAAAGAACAAATACAAATGTCTAATAAATATTTTTAAAGAGTCATTTATGTTATTAGCCATCAGGGAAATGTAAATTATAGGTAATTTGATGTTCTATATTTTACTACTCACAATAGTAGCAATCAAGAAAACAAATGACATCAGATATTGGTGAAGATGTGCTAAAGAGGAACCTTTGTCCCCTGGTGGAGAGGAATGTAAACTAATGTATTCATTAGAGTAATCAAAGTAGAGGTAACTCAAAAAAATTATTCCTATTGGATTACCATATGACTCAGATACAGAACTTCTGGACATATACTCACAGGATACATGTGTATGATGCTTATGTATATGTATATATGGGCATATGTATTTCTGTATGATGTGTATCCATATGTACACACACCGAGACAGACAGACAGACAGACACACACACACACACACACACACACACACACACACACACACACACACATATATATATATATATATATATATATATATATATATATATATATATATATCTCCTGCATATCTGGATAATGCTGCTTATAAAAGTCATGAATTATTTTTTTAAATGTTAGTACCACATGTGGGATACCTCCTTTTGTGTTTTGTGTCCAGGCTCATGAGGTTAAAAACCATTACAAGGCCCTGCTATATCCTTTGCATTTCAGAGCTAGATGATAAAACTTGCTTGCTAAAGACTCCCGTACTTTGGTGAAAAGGCAAAGAGAATTTTATCAGGAATTGACCTGGAAGTTTTCTGCCTGTTTATTTGGTATTATAGTGCAAGAAAGTGCTATAGATCGCTCCTGAGAGACACAGCCAGAATACAGCAAATACAGAGGCAAATGCCAGCAGCAAACCACTGAACTGAGAATAGGTCCCCCGTTGAAGGAATCAGAGAAAGAACTGGAAGAGCTTGAAGGGGCTCGAGACCCCATATGTACAACAATGTCAAGCAACCAGAGCTTCCAGGGACTAAGCCACTACCTAAAGACTATACATGGACTGACCCTGGACTCTGACCCCATAGGTAGCAATGAATATCCTAGTAAGAGCACCAGTGGAAGGGGAAGCCCTGGGTCCTGCTAAGACTGAACCCCCAGTGAACTAGACTATGGGGGGGAGGGCGGCAATGAGGGGAGGGTTGGGAGGGGAACACCCATAAGGAAGGGGAGGGGGGAGGGGGATGTTTGCCCGGAAACCGGGAAAGGGAATAACACTCGAAATGTATATAAGAAATACTCAAGTTAATAAAAAAAAAGAAAGTGCTATTCAGTCTGCTGGGAGAAAATCAATCAACAATTATCTATCTTTGAAGATTGTGAACTACATTACCAATCTACAAATGCATATATATTGTGTGTATATATATAGTGTATATATATATATATATAGTATATATATGTGTGTATATATATATATATTGTGTATATATATCCATGATGCAATACTTGCAAGAGATGTATTGGGTTAACAACCTAGCCTGGGCTTTCATTTGAGAACCATTCTATAGGAAGGAATGCATACCAGTACTGAACACTTAGTCAAAAGTCTATATAGGTAGGGAAGATACAGACACTAGGGGGTGGACTTCAGTACTATTATTTAGCTATACTGACACGCCATCACAGTGAAGCCTAAATATTTATGTTTATTATCATAGACAAATGTTACTCTGAGTCCTAATCATAGAAGTGATTAAGAACTGCTCCTTTGCAGTGAATAACAATAAATGAGTGTCTCCCGGCGACTCACGATGCTTACAATAAAAAACAATTAAATGCTCAGTTGGACATTTATACCACCTCCTCCAAGCAGAAAATCAAATGGGAAAAGTATAAGACTCAAAAGAAATGAAGATTGTATATGAAATATTATGTTCATGACATGAATTAGCCACAGTACACACGATCTCATAGGAGCTGTAATTACCGTCAATTGAAACCCTCTCCCCCTATATAGAACTCAGAGCCTTGATGCTTGATGTTAAACTCATGGAAATGTTTGAAGTGGGAAAAGTTAGTCATTGTCTTTAATTTTGTACCAAGTTGCGAACCTATACTGTTCCAGAGAATGGCTCCAAACTCATGGCTACACAGAAGGCCTTAGTCAAAATTAGTGGATTAGAAAACCAAAAATTAAAAAAATAAAGACATAAATATAGGAAAGGGTTAAGTGCTTCTAGATGTGAGGAAGAAAAATGACAGGTGGGGAGTAGATGAGATGGGATGTGAGAGTAAACCAAATGTACTGGATATGTGAACAATTCTGTTAAAGAATAAGTGAAATTAATAAAATTGTTTGAAAACATTTTACTTTGTGTTTTCTATATAGAGTTTATAATGTTATGAAAATATTAAAAATACTCTTGATCGATCTCTTTCCTAGGTTTTCTATCTCCAGGGTTGTCTCCCTTTGTGATTTCTTTATTGTTTCTATTTCCATTTTTAGATAATGGATGGTTTGGTTCAATTCCTTCACCTATTTGGTTGATCTTTGTGGCTTCTACCTGTTTACCTGTGTTGTCCTGTATTTCTTTAAGGGAGTTATTTATGTCCTTCTTAAAGTCCTCTAACAACATCATGAGTTGTGATTTTAAATCAGAATCTTGCCTTTCAGGTGTGTTGAGATATGTAGGGCTTTCTGTTGTGGGGGAAATGGGTTCTGATGATTCCAAGTGGCCTTGGATGCTGTTGCTTAGGTTCTTGCCCTTGTCTCTTGCCATCTGCTTATCTCTGGTTTTAGCTGGTTTTGCTATCTCTGACAGTGGCTTGGCCCTCCTGTAAGCCTGTGTGTCAACACAATTGGGAGACTAGCTCTCTACCAGGGGTTCAGAGAACTGTGGCACAGGGTCAGCTCAGGGTGCAGACAGAAACTGGAGGGATCCTGGCTCAGACTTTTCCTCAGTTCCCGTGACCTGTGGGCCCCAGTTGGCTTCCTCTTGGGTGAGGCACGTAAACAGAAATGGTGCTTTCACCTGTGCTCTCAGATGTATCAG
Source organism: Rattus norvegicus (assembly GCF_021556685.1). Lineage (NCBI taxonomy): Eukaryota > Metazoa > Chordata > Mammalia > Rodentia > Muridae > Rattus > Rattus norvegicus. The sequence continues at coordinate 89,591,305 of NC_141554.1, forward strand.
CACTTCTGAGGATCCAGCTCTCTTTCAAAGGGATCTGGGTACAGAGAGCTGTAACACAGGGTCATCTCTGTGTGCAGACCGCTAACTGTCAACTGCAATGAAATATTTTTGAGATTTAATAAATATATGAACTAATATTAGAAATATTGAACAAATAATTCTAAATGCAATAATGTCATTCCAAGGAGAAATTGGTTAGTCACGAATAGAAAAGTGGTAAAAGCCTAGATGCCTAGAACACATGAAACTCAAGACTGATGATCAAAATGTGAATGCTTCACTCCTTCTTAAAAGGGGAATAAGAATACCCATGGCAGGGAATAGAGAGGCAAAGATTAAAACAGACACAGAAGGAACACCCATTCAGAGCCTGCCCCACATGTGGCCCATGCATATACAGTCATCCAATTAGACAAGATAGATGAAGCAAAGAAGTGCAGGATGACAGGAGCAGGAGCCGGATGTAGATCGCTCCTGAGAGACACAGCCAGAATACAGCAAATACAGAGGCGAATGCCAGCAGCAAAGCACTGAACTGAGAATAGGACCCCCGTTGAAGGAATCACAGAAAGAACTGGAAGAGCTTGAAGGGGCTCGAGACCCCATATGTACAACAATGCCAAGCAACCAGAGCTTCCAGGGACTAAGCCACTACCTAAAGACTATACATGGACTGACCCTGGACTCTGACCTCATAGGTAGCAATTAATAGCCTAGTAAGAGCACCAGTGGAAAGGGAAGCCCTGGGTACTGCTAAGACTGAACCCCCAGTGAACTAGATTGTTGGGGGGAGGGTGGCACGTGGGGGAGGATGGGGAGGGGGACACCCATAAGGAAGGGGTGGGGGAGGGATTAGGGGGATGTTTGCCCGGAAACCGGGAAAGGGAGTAACACTCGAAATGTATATAAGAAATACTCAAGTTAATAATTAAAAAAAAAAAGTGAGAGCTCAGAAAATCAGAAAACAATGAAAAAAAAAAGAAAAGTGGTGAAAGGAAGACATTTTCTCATATTATTAGATGTGTGCTTGTATACATTTATAAATTTATTTAGGTGGATTTTTTACACTAAAATAATTCATAGTTATTTAAATTACCTATTTTTAAATGTGTGACAATTTTGTTGTTATTCATATTTCATTTAAAAATTTTGAACTTTTTTTCTTTTTTCAGGTTTTTTGATTTTTTTTGTTTTTTTATCTTTATTAACTTGAGTATTTCTTATTTACATTTCGATTATTATTCCCCTTCCCGGTTTCCGGGGCAACATCCCCCTAAGCCCTCCCCTCCCCTTCTATATGGGATTCCCCTCCACATCCTCCCCCATTACCACCCTTACCCCAACAATCACGTTCACTGGGGGTTCTGTCTTGGCAGGACCAAGGGCTTCACCTTACACTGGTGCTCTTACTAGGCTATTCATTGCTACCTATGTGGTTGGAGCCCAGGTTCAGTCCATGTATAGTCCTTGGGTAGTGGCTTAGTCCCTGGAAGCTCTGGTTGGTTGGCATTGTTGTTCATATGAGGTCTCGAGCCCCTTCAACTCTTCCAGACCTTTCTCTGATTCCTTCAACAGGGGTCAGTTCAGTGGATTGCTGCTAATATTCGCCGATGTATTTGCTGTATTCTGGGTGTGTCTCTCAGGAGAGATCTACATCCGGTCCTGTCAGCCTGCACTTCTTTGCTTCATCCATCTTACCTAATAGGGATGGCTGAATATGTATGGGCCACATGTGGGGCAGGCTCTGAATGGGTGTTCCTTCTGCCTCTGTTCTAATCTTTACCTCCCTATTACCTGCCAAGGGTTTTCTTTTTCCCCTTTTAAAGAAGGAGTGAAGCATTCACATTTTCATCGTGCTTCTTTAGTTTCATGTGTTCTGTGCATCTAGGGTAATTCAAGCATTTGGGCTAATAGCCACTTATCAATGAGTGCATACCATTTGTGGTTTTCTGGGATTGGGTTACCTCACTCAGGATGATATTTTCCAGTTCCAACCATTTGCCTATGAATTTCATAAAGTCATTGTTTTTGATAGCTGAGTAATATTCCATTGTGTAGATGTACCATATTTTCTGTGTCCATTCCTCTGTTGAAGGGCATCTGGGTTCTTTCCAGCTTCTGGCTATTATAAATAAGGCTACTATGTACATAGTGGAGCATATGTCTTTGTTATATGTTGGGGCATCTTTTGGGTATATGCCCAAGAGAGGTGTAGCTGGGTCCTCAGGTAGTTTAATGTCCAATTTTCTGAGGAACCTCCAGACTGATTTCCAGAATGGTTGTACCGGTCTGCAGTCCCACCAGCAATGGAGGAGTGTTCCTCTTTCTCCACATCCTTGCCAGCATTTGCTGTCACCTGAGTTTTTGATCTTAGCCATTTTCACTGGTGTGAGGTAAAATCTCAGGGTTGTTTTGATTTGCATTTCCCTTGTGACTAAAGATGTTGAACATTTCTTTAGGTGTTTCTCAGCCATACAGCATTCCCCAGCTGTGAATTCTTTGTTTAGCTCTGAACCCCAATTTTAATAGGGTTATTTGCCTCCCTGCAGTCTAACTTCTTGAGTTCTTTGTCTATTTTGGATATAAGCCCTCTATCTGTTGTAGGATTGGTAAAGATCTTTTCCCAATCTGTTGGTTGCCATTTTGTCCTAACAATAGTGTCCTTGGCCTTACAGAAGATTTGCAGTTTTATGAGATCCCATTTGTCGATTCTTGATCTTAGAGCATAGGCCATTGTTTTGTTCAGGAAATTTTCTCCAGCGCCCATATGTTCGAGATGCTTCCCCACCTTTTCTTCTATTAGTTTGAGTGTTTCTGGTTTGATGTGGAGGTCCTTGATCCACTTGGACTTAAGCTTTGTACAGGGTGATAAGCATGGATTGATCTGCATTCTTCTACATGCTGACCTCCTGTTGAACCAGCACCATTTGCTGAAAATGCTATCTTTTTTCCATTGGATGGTTTTGCCTCCTTTGTTAAAAATCAAGTGACCACAGATGTGTGGGTTCATTTCTGGGTCTTCAATTCTATTCCACTGGTCTATCTGTCTGTCTCTGTACCAATACCATGCAGTTTATATCACTATTGCTCTGTAATACTGCTTGAGTTCAGGGATAGTGATTCCTCCAGAAGTACTTTTATTGTCGAGGATAGTTTTAACTATCCTGGGTTTTTTGTTATTCCGGATTAATTTGCAAATTGTTCTGTCTGTTTGAAGAATTAGATTGGTATTTTGATGGGGATTACATTGAATCTGTAGATTGCTTTTGGTAAAATGGCCATTTTTGATATGTTGATCATGCCAATCCATGAGCATAGAGATCTTTCCATCTTCTGAAGTTTTCTTTAAAATCTTTTTATACATTTTGTTAGCATTTGAACATTTAAAAGAGGCAGTATAGCTACTTTAAGAAGGAACTTTTACTTAACAAGCTACTTTACTAGGACACTTAGTAATATGAATTTTCCTCTTAGCACTGCTTTCATTGTGTCCTATATGTTTGTGTCTGTTGTGTTATCATTTTTGGAATTCTAAGAAGTCTTTAATTTCTTTCTGTATTTATTTCCTGACTAAGTCATTGTTGTGTAGAGAGTTGATCTATTTCTATGAGTATGTGGATTTTCTGGGTTTTATTTTTTTGTTGTTGTTGTTTGTTTTTTGTTTTGTTTTGGTTTTTTTTTTGTTATTAAAGACCATTCTAGTAAATGGTGATCAGATAGGATGCATAGAATAATTTCAATCTTCATGTTTCAGCTGAGCCTTGTTTTGTGACTGATTATACGGTCAATTTTGGAGAAGGTACTATGACTTGCAGAGATGGAGGTATATTCTTTTGCTCTGTGGTAAAATATTTTACAGATATTTGATAAATCCATTTGGTTCATAAACTTTATTGGTTTCATTTTGTCTCTGTTTAATTTATGTTTCAATGATCTGTCCATTAGCGACACTGACGTGTTGAAATCTCCTAATATTATGGAGTGGGGGTTCAATATGTGTTTTGAGCTTTAATAAGTGTCACTTATGAATGTGGGTGCTCTTGCATTTGAGGCATAGATGTTCATAATTGAGATTTTCTCTTGTTGGTTTTTTCTTTGATTAATATGCAGTCTCATTTCTCATCTCACTTGATAACTTTGTTTACAAATCAATTTTATTGTATATTAGGATGGCAACTCCAACTTGTTTCTTGAAAACATTTGCATGGGAATTTTTTTTCCCAGACTCTGAGGTCATGTCTGTCTTTGTTATTGAGGTATGTTTCTTGTATGCAGCAAAATGCTGGGTCCTTTATTTATATCTTTTTATGGGTGAATTGAGTCCATTAATATTGAGCTATAGTAAAGACAGATGATCATTAGTTCCTGTTATGTTTGCTATTGTAAGTAGCATTATATGCATTTGACTTTCTTCTTTTGGCTTTGTTTGATATGACTAATTGTTTTTTCTTTGATGTGGCAACCCTCCTCGTCTTGAAGTTGTCCTTCTAGAATGTTCAATAGGGCTGGATTGGAAGATAGATATTGTTTGAATTTGGATTTGTCCTGGAATTTTTTAGTTTCTCCATCTATGTTGTTTGATAATTTTGCTCAGTATAGTAGCATGGGCTGGCATTTATGTTCTCTTAGAATCATCATGACCACTGTAATGTCTCTTCTGGGTTTTAGTAAAGTGTCTGTTGAGAAGTCTGGTGTAATTCCAATAGGTCTGCATTTATGTTACTTGGTGTTTTTCTCTTGCAGGTTTCAATATACTTTCTGTGTTATGTGCATTTAGTGTTTTGATTATTTTGTGACTAGAGGACTTCCTTTAGAGGCCCAATTTATTTGGTGTTCTATAGGCTTCTTGTACATTTATGGACATCTCATTCCTTAGAGTTGAGAGAGGGTTTGTCTAACATTTTGTTAATGATGCTTTCAGGTCCATTGAGGTGAGTAGTCTCTCAAGAAAGAAATCAATGAAGATTTCAGAGAATCGAGACATCTCCCATGTTCATGTACTAGCAGGATTAAAATAGTGAAAATGACCATCATAACAAAAGCTATCTACAGATTCAATGCAATCCCCACCAAAATCATAACTCAATTCTTCAAAGACACAGAAAAAGCAATTCTCATATTTGTTTGGAAAAGGACAAAACCCAGAACAGCAAAAATAATTTTAAACAATAAAAGAAATTCAGGGGAATCACCACCCCTGATCTCAAGCTGTACTACAAACCAAAAGTGATAAAAAAAAAAAAACCCTGAATGGTATTGGTACAGAGACAGACAGGTTGACCAATTACATAGATTTGAGGACCCAAAAATAAAACCATAGACTTATGGATACTTGATCTTTGACAAAGAAGCCAAAACTATACAAAGGAAAAAAAAAGATAGCATCTTTAATAAATGGTTCTGGTCTAACTGGCTGTCTGTATATAGAAAAATGAAAATAGATCCATATGTTTCACCATGCTCAAAGCTCAAGTTCAAGTGGATCAAGTACTTAAACGTAAAACAAGATATATTGAATGTAATAAAAGAGAAAGTGGAAAGAGCCTTGAACTCATTGGCAGGGGGGAAATTTCCTAAACAGAACTCCAATAGCTCTCATTCCCTAAGAGCAAGAATTATAAATGGGACCTCATGAAACAGGAAAACTTCTGTAAGGCAAAAGACACTGTCACTAGAACAAATAGGCAACCTATAGATAGGTATGTACTCACTAATATGTTGATATTAGATAAAAATTTATAGAATATACAGGATACAATCAACAGAAATCCAGAAAGTTAACAAACCAAATGGCCCAGGTAAGAATGTCTCAATGCCACTTGGGAGGAAGAAGGAAGCACTACAGGGAGGGAGAAAGCTGGGTGGGAAAGGGGATAAGGGGAGAAAGAGGTATTGGGACGGGCACAGGATTGAACTCCCGAAGGCCAGCAGAAATAATGGAAACAGGCAACCTCAGGAGTTAGGGAGTGGGGGACCTTTCAGAATATACCAGAGACCTGGGATGTAAAAGAATCTCAGGGCTCAAAGAAAGTGATATTAGATGAAAAATGTCCTAGAGTAGGGAGAAGAAACTTGTAGAGTCCACGTCCAGTAGAAATACAGAGCATTAAGTGGAGGGATGGGGTTGCCATCCCACAGTCAGAAACTCTGACCCAGAATTGTTCCTGTTTGTAAGAACTTCAGGATCAAAAATGGAGAAGATCCTGAAAAGAGGGAAAAGAGGTCCACTGACAGGCCCAAGTTGGGATCTAGCTCAAAGGGCACCCCAAGGCTTAACACTATTACTGATGCTGTGCTGTGCTTACAAACAAGAGCCTATTATGATTGCCCTCTAAAAGGCTCAACAAGCAGCTGAATGAGTCAGATGCAGATGTATATCCACAACCAATGGAAAGAAGATACTGACACCTGTAGTTTAATTAGGAGGAGGGCAAACCTATAGGAAGACCAGTGGTTGCAACTAACCTGGATTCCCAAGATTGCTCAGATACTGAGCCACTAATCAGGCATCATATACAGCTGATATGAGGTCTCCAACACATATATAGCAAAGGATCGCCATGTCTTGACTCAGTGAAAGAAAATGCCTCTAACCCTCAAGAGACTTGAGGCCAGAGGGAGTGGGGAAGTCTAGTGGGGTAGGTTGGTTGGGATAGAGACATCCTCTTGGAGAAGGGGATGGGAGAATGAATGGAATATGGAACAACCAAAGGGTGGAATGGGAAAGGGATAAAGACTAGACTGTAAAAAAAATTAAAGAATAATTATAATAAAAAGCTACATATTTTAATCCATAGAGAAACAATGATCACTATAATTAAATCAAAATACAAATTCTTACAAGAGATTTTTTTCTGTGCCCCAGCATTTATCTGAACCCTGGGACCCAGAATATATTGGACAAATAGAGATATCTTTGAAGCCATAATATACTGCAAGCATTTTACAATGAAGTCACTATAACAGAACATATGACAGCAAGTCAATTATGAGAATAAAGTGATAGGACCAAAATATCAACCATTACAGCATTTTATGTACTCTTAAATGCATAACACCTTGGAATCTGAAGATATTTGTATAATGTTTAATTGAGCATAGCCAGGAAAAACCCTTCCCTTTAAGAAAAATGCATGGAGACACTGCTAGAACCTGAAGGAAACAGACAGGATAAACAGTTTTCTGCACCCAAATCCCGTGGGAGGGAGAGCTAAACCTACAGAGAGGCAGACACGCCTGGGAAACCAGAATAGACTGCACTCTGCACACATCCAGACGCCAGAGGAAAACACCAAGCGCCATCTGGAATCCTGGTGCAAATAGGCTCCCAGAAAGAGCGGCACAGATCTTCCCGGTTGCTGCCACCGCGGAGAGGACTTAGGCAGTACCCCACGAGCAAAATTAAGCTTCGGAACCACAGGTAAGACCAACTTTTCCGCTGCAAGAAACCTGCGTGGTGAACTCAGGACACAAAGACGCAAAATTCCTCTAGGACCGGGAACTTCCTGTGTTTACCGGAAGTCCCACACCCGCGGATCACGGCCCACAGCAGCTCTCTGCTCCCAATCCCCGTGGGAGAGAGACTTCACCGCCTGGTCAGGTGGGCACTCCCGAGGCTGCAGAGCGAAGGAGACCACCAACACTGCCCACCCCTGCCCACAGCCCAAGAGGAAACTGTATAAGGCCTCTGGGTTCCCGTAGGGGAGGGCCCAGGAGTGGCAGGACCCCTGCGCCTGAGACACCGCCGGAACCTGAAGGAAACAGAACGGATAAACAGTTCTCTGCACCCAAATCCCGTGGGAGGGAGAGCTAAACCTTCAGAGAGGCAGACACGCCTGGGAAACCAGAAGAGACTGCACTCTGCACACATCCAGACGTCAGAGGAAAACACCAAACGCCATCTGGATCCCTGGTGCACTGAAGCTCCCGGAAAAGGCGGAACAGATCTTCCTGGTTGCTGCTGCCACAGAAAACTCTTGGGCAGCACCCCGCGAGCAAACTTGAGCCTCGGGACCACAGGTAAGACCAACTTTTCTGCTGCAAGTGACCTGCCTGGTAAACTCAAGACACAGGCCCACAGGAACAGCTGAAGACCTGTAGAGAGGAAAAACTACACATACGAAAGCAGAACACTCTGTCCCCATAACGGGTTAAAGGAAACAGGAAAACAGGTCTACAGCACTCCTGACACACAGGCTTATAGGACAGTCTAGCCACTGTGAGAAATAGCAGAACAAAGTAACACTAGAGATAATCTGATGGTGAGAGGCAAGCGCAGGAACCCAAGCAACAGAAACCAAGACTACATGGCATCATCGGAGCCCAATTCTCCCACCAAAATACACATGGAATATCCAAACATACCAGAAAAGCAAGATCTAGTTTCAAAATCATATTTGATCATGATGCTGGAGGACTTCAAGAAAGACATAAAGAACTCCCTTAGAGAACAAGTAGAAGCCTACAGAGAGGAATCACAAAAATGCCTGAAAGAATTCCAAAAAAACATAAATAAACAAGTAGAAACCCATAGAGAGGAGACACAAAAATCCCTGAAAGATTTCCAGGAAAACACAATCAAACAGTTGAATGAATTAAAAATGGAAATAGAAGCAATCAAGAAAGAACACATGGAAACAACCCTAGATATAGAAAATCAAAAGAAGAGACAAGGAGCTGTAGATACAAGCTTCAACAACAGAATACAAGAGATGGAAGAGAGAATCTCAGGAGCAGAAGATTACATAGAAATCATTGACTCAACTGTCACAGATAATGTAAAGCAGAAAAAGCTACTGGTCCAAAACATACAGGAAATCCAGGACACAATGAGAAGATCAAACCTAAGGATAATAGGTATAGAAGAGAGTGAAGACTCCCAGCTCAAAGGACCAGTAAATATCTTCAACAAAATCATAGAAGAAAACTTCTCTAACCTAAAAAAGGAGATACCCATAGGCATACAAGAAGCCTATAGAACTCCAAATAGATTGGCCCAGAAAAGAAACACCTCCCGTCACATAACAGTCAAAAACACAAAAAACACACAAAATAAAGAAAGAATATTAAAGCAGTAAGGGAAAAAGGTCAAGTAACATATAAAGGCAGACCTATCAGAATCACACCAGACTTTTCGCCAGAAACTATGAAGGCCAGAAGATCCTGGACAGATGTAATACAGACCCTAATAGAACACAAATGCCAGCCCAGGTTACTGTATCCTGCAAAACTCTCAATTAACATAGATGGAGAAACCAAGATATTCCATGACAAAACCAAATTTACACAATATCTTTCTACAAATCCAGCACTACAAAGGATAATAAAGGGTAAAGCCCAACATAAGGAGGCAAGCTATACCCCAGAAAAAGCAAGAAACTAATCGTCTTGGCAACAAAACAAAGAGAAGAAAAGCACACAAACATAACCTCACATCCAAATATGAATATAACAGGAAGCAATAATCACTATTCCTTAATATCTCTCAACATCAACGGTCTCAACGCCCCAATAAAAAGACATAGATTAACAAACTGGATACGCATCGAGGACCCTGCATTCTGCTGCCGACAGGAAACAAACCTCGGAGACAAAGACAGACACTACCTCAGAGTGAAAGGCTGGAAAACAACTTTCCAAGCAAATGGTCAGAAGAAGCAAGCTGGAGTAGCCTTTCTAAAATCAAATAAAATCAATTTTCAATTAAAAGTCATCAAAAACGATAAGGAAGGACACTTCATATTCATCAAAGGAAAAATCCACCAATATGAACTCTCAATCCTAAAGATCTATGCCCCAAATACAAGGGCACCTACATACGTAAAAGAAACCTTACTAAAGCTCAAAACACACATTGCACATCACACAATAATAGTGGGAGATTTCAACACCCCACTCTCATCAATGGACAGATCATGGAAACAGAAATTACACAGAGACATAGACAGACTAAGAGAAGTCATGAGCCAAATGGACTTAACGGATATTGATAGAACATTCTATCCTAAAGCAAAAGGATATACCTTCTTCTCAGCTCCTCATGGTACTTTCTCCAAAATTGACCATATTGTTGGTCAAAAAACGGGCCTCAACAGGTACAGAAAGATAGAAATAATCCCATGCATGCTATCAGAAAACCACGGCCTAAAACTGGTCTTCAATAACAATAAGGGAAGAATGCCCACATATACATGGAAATTGAACAATGCTCTACTCAATGATAACCTAGTCAAGGAAGAAATAAAGAAAGAAATGGAACTCTTTTTAGAATTTAATGAAAATTAAAGTACAACATACCCAACTTATGGGACCCAATGAAAGCTGTGCTAAGAGGAAATCACATAGCGCTGTGTGCCTGCAGAAAGAAACAGGAAAGAGCATATGTCAGCAGCTTGACAGCACAACTAAAAGCTCTAGAACAAAAAGAAGCAAATACACCCAGGAGGAGTAGAAGGCAGGAAATAATCAAACTCAGAGCTGAAATCAACCAAGTAGAAACAAAAAGGACCATAGAAAGAATCAACAGAACCAAAAGTTGGTTCTTTGAGAAATCAACAAGATAGATAAACCCTTAGCCAGACTAACGAGAGGACCCAGAGAGTATGTCCAAATTAACAAAATCAGAAATGAAAAGGGAGACATAACTACAGATTCAGAGGAAATACAAAAAATCATCAGATCTTACTATAAAAGCCTATATTCAACAAACTTGAAAATCTACAGGAAATGGACAGTTTCCTAGACAAATACCAGGTACCGAAGTTAAATCAGGAACAGGTAAACCAGTTAAACAACCCCATAACTCCTAAGGAAATAGAAGCAGTCATTAAAGGTCTCCCAACCAAAAAGAGCCCAGGTCCAGACGGGTTTAGTGCAGAATTCTATCAAACCTTCATAGAAGACCTCATACCAATATTATCCAAACTATTCCACAAAATTGAAACAGATGGAGCACTACCGAATTCCTTCTACGAAGCCACAATTACTCTTATACCTAAACCACACAAAGACACAACAAAGAAAGAGAACTTCAGACCAATTTCCCTTATGAATATCGACGCAAAAATACTCAATAAAATTCTGGCAAACCGAATCCAAGAGCACATCAAAACAATCATCCACCATGATCAAGTAGGCTTCATCCCAGGCATGCAGGGATGGTTTAATATACGGAAAAACATCAACGTGATCCATTATATAAACACACTGAAAGAACAAAACCACATGATCATTTCATTAGATGCTGAGAAAGCATTTGACAAAATTCAACACCCCTTCATTATAAAAGTCCTGGAAAGAATAGGAATTCAAGGCCCATACTTAACATAGTAAAAGCCATATACAGCAAACCAGTTGCTAACATTAAACTAAATGGAGAGAAACTTGAAGCGATCCCACTAAAATCAGGGACTAGACAAAGCTGCCCACTCTCTCCCTACTTATTCAATATAGTTCTTGAAGTTCTAGCCGGAGCAATTAGACAACAAAAGGAGGTCAAGGGGATACAGATCGAAAAGAAGAAGTCAAAATATCACTATTTGCAGATGATATGATAGTATATTTAGGTGATCCCAAAAGTTCCACCGGAGAACTACTAAAGCTGATAAACAACTTCAGCAAAGTGGCTGGGTATAAAATTAACTCAAATAAATCAGTAGCCTTCTTCTACACAAAAGAGACACAAGCAGAGAAAGAAATTAGGGAAAGGACACCCTTCATAATAGACCCAAATAATATAAAGTACCTCGGTGTGACTTTAACCAAGCAAGTAAAAGATCTGTACAATAAGAACTTCAAGATACTGAAGAAAGAAATTGAAGAAGACCTCAGAAGATGGAAAGATATCCCATGCTCATGGATTGGCAGGATTAATATAGTAAAAATGGCCATTTTACCAAAAGCGATCTACAGATTCAATGCAATCCCCATCAAAATACCAATCCAATTCTTCAAAGAGTTAGACAGAAAAATTACAAATTCATCTGGAATAACAAAAAACCCAGGATACCTAAAACTATCCTCAACAATAAAAGGACTTCAGGGGGAATCACTATCCCTGAACTCAAGCAGTATTACAGAGCAATAGTGATAAAAACTGCATGATATTGGTACAGAGACAGACAGATAGACCAATGGAATAGAATTGAAGACCCAGAAATGAACCCGCACACCTATGGTCACTTGATTTTTGACAAAGGAGCCAAAACCATCCAATGGAAAAAAGATAGCATTTTCATCAAATGGTGCTGGTTTAACTGGAGGTCAACATGTAGAAGAATGCAGATTAATCCATGCTTATCACCCTGTACAAACCTTAAGTCCAAGTGGATCAAGGACCTCCACATCAATCCTGATACACTCAAACTAATAGAAGAAAAACTAGGGAAGCATCTGGAACACATGGGCACTGGAAAAAATTTCCTGAACAAAACACCAATGGCTTATGCTCTAAGATCAAGAATCGACAAATGGGATGTCATAAAACTGCAAAGCTTCTGTAAGGCAAAGGACACTGTGGTTAGGACAAATCGGCAACCAACAGATTGGGAAAAGATCTTTACCAATCCTACAACAGGTAGAGGCCTTACATCCAAAATATAAAAAGAAATCAAGAAGTTAGACCGCAGGGAGACAAATAACCCTATTAAAAAATGGGGTTCAGAGCTAAACAAAGAATTCACAGCTGAGGAATGCCGAATGGCTGAGAAACTCCTAAAGAAATGTTCAACATCTTTAGTCATAAGGGAAATGCAAATCAAAACAACCCTGAGATTTCATGTTACACCAATGAGAATGGCTAAGATCAAAAACTCAGGTGACAGCAGATGCTGGCCAGGATGCAGAGAAAGAGGAACACTCCTCCATTGTTGGTAGGATTGCAGACTGGTACAACCATTCTGGAAATCAGTCTTGAGGTTCCTCAGAAAATTGGACATTGAACTGCCTGAGGATCCAGCTATACCTCTCTTGGGCATATACCCAAAAGATGCCCCAACATATACAAAAGACACGTGCACCAATATGTTCATTGCAGCCTTATTTATAATAGCCAGAAGCTGGAAAGAACCCAGATGCCCTTCAACAGAGGAATGGATACAGAAAATGTGGTACATCTACACAATGGAGTACTACTCAGCTATCAAAAACAATGACTTTATGAAATTCGTAGGCAAATGGTTGGAACTGGAAAATATCATCCTGAGTGAGCTAACCCAATCACAGAAAGACATACATGGTATGCACTCACTGATAAGTGGCTATTAGCCCAAATGCTTGAATTATCCTAGATGCCTAGAACACATGAAACTCAAGACTGATGATCAAATGTGAATGCTTCACTCCTTCTTTAAAAGGGGAACAAGAATACCCTTGGCAGGGAAGAGAGAGGCAAAGATTAAAACAGAGACTGAAGGAACACCCATTCAGAGCCTGCCCCACATGTGGCCCATACATATACAGCCACCCAATTAGACAAGATGGATGAAGCAAAGATGTGCAGACCGACAGGAGCCGTTTATAGATCGCTCCTGAGAGACACAGCCAGAATACAGCAAATACAGAGGCGAATGCCAGCAGGAAACCACTGAACTGAGATTAGGACCCCCGTTGAAGGAATCAGAGAAAGAACTGGAAGAGCTTGAAGGGGCTTGTGTCCCCATATGTACAACAATGCCAAGCAACCAGAGCTTCCAGGGACTAAGCCACTACCTAAAGACTATACATGGACTTACCCTGGACTCTGACCTCATAGGTAGCAATGAATATCCTAGTAAGAGCACCAGTGGAAGGGGAAGCCCTGGGTCATGCTAAGACTGAACCCCTAGTGAACTCGACTGTTGGGGGGATGGGGGGCAATGGGGAGAGGGTTGGGAGGGGAACACCCATAAGGAAGGGGAGGGGGGAGGGGGATGTTTGCCCGGAAACCAAAGAATTATTATTAAGTATTAAATAAATTAAAAAAAAAAAGAAAAATGCATGGAGATCCCGGCCCACAGCTCCCTGCTCCCAAACCCCATGGGAGAGAGAGCTTATCATCCAGACAGGTGGGTACGCCTGAGACTGCAGGGCAGGGGAGACTCCCAGTACTTCCCACCCTTGCCCAAATCTCTGGCCCAAGAGGAAACTGTATAGGGCCTCTGGGAAGAGGAAGATAGGGGCACTCAAGCTGCAGGAACACTTCAGCCAAACTGAGCCTGGATCTGAAGGGACCCAGTCAAACAGCTACCTACACCCAAATCATGTGGGAGGGACAGCTAGACCTTCAGGGGGGCAGACACACCTGGGAAGCCAGAGGAGACCACTCTCTGCCCACATTTCTGACTCCAGAGGAAAATGCCTAGCACCAACTGGGCCCCCATGCACAGGGCCCCTGCCCTCACAGAGAGCTGAAATCCAGCTCTGAGAAGAGACTCCAGGCCTGAGAACAGAGGAAAGTCCAACTTTTTTGCTCAATGTGACCTGCCTGGTAGACTCAGGACACACGCCCACAGGAACAGCTGAAGACCAGTAGACAGAAAAGACAACACACCTGAGAGCAGAACGCTCTGTCCCCATAACTGGCTGAAAGAAAACAGGAAATCAGGTCCAGAGCACTCCTGACACACGGGCCTATAGGAAAGTCTAGCCATCGTCAGAATTAGCAGAACAAGCTAATACCAGAGACAACCTGATGGCAAGAGGAAAGCACAGGAACTCAAGCAACAGAAACCAAAACTTCATGGCATCATCAGAGCCCAATTCTTCCACCAAAGCAAACACTGAATACCCAAACACCACAAAAGCAAGATTTAGATTTTAAACCTCATTTGATCATGATGGTGGAGGACTTCAAGAAAGACATAAAGAACTCACTTAGAGAAATGAAGGAAAACACAAATAAACAAGCAGAAGCCTATAGAGAGGAAATCCAAAAATCCCTGAAAGAATTCCCGGAAAACACAATCAAACAGGTGAAGGAATTAAAAATGGAAATAGAAGCAATAAAGAAAGCACAAAGGAAGACAACCCTGGATATAGAAAACCAAAGGAAGAGAAAAGGAGCCATAGATACAAGCATCACAAACAGAATGCAAGAGATAGAAGAGAGAATCTCAGGAGCTGAAGATTCCATAGAAATCATTGGCACACCTGTCAAAGATAATGTAAAACAGAAAAAGGTACTGGCCCAAAACATACAGGAAATCCAGGACACAATGAGAAGATCAATCCTAAGGATAATAGGTATAGAAGAGAATGAAGACTCCCAGTAAATACCTTCAACAAAATCATAGAAGAAAACTTCCCAAACCTAAAGAAAGAGATGCCCACAAACATACAAGAAGCTTACAGAATTCCAAATAGAGTGGACCAGAAAAGAATTTCCTCCTGTCACATGATAGTCAAAACAACAAATGCACAAAACAAACAAAGAATATTAAAGCAGTAAGGGGAAATGTCAAGTAACATATAAATGCAAACCGATCAGAATCACACCAGACTTCTCTCCAGAGACTATGAAAGCCAGAAGATCCTGGACAGATGTCATACAGACCCTAAAAGGACACAAATGCCAGCCCAGGATACTGTATCCAGCAAAACTCTCAATTAACATAGATGGAGAAACCAAGATATTCCATGACAAAACCAAATTTACACAATATCTTTCTACAAATCCAGCACTACAAAGGATAATAAATGGAAAAGCCCAACACAAGGATGCAAGCTACACCCAAGAAAAGCAAGAAACTAATCATTTTCCAACAAAACAAAAAGAAGACAAGCACACAAACATAATCTCACATCCAAATATGAATATAGCATGAAACAACAATCAATATTCCTTAATATCTGTCAACATCAATGGACTCAATTCCCCAATTAAAAGACACAAATTAACAACCTGGATACACAGTGAGGACCCAGTATTCTCCTGCCTTCAGGAAACACACCTCAGAGACAAAGAAATATACTACCTCAGAGAAAACGTCTGGAAAACAAATTTCCAAGCAAATGGTCTGAAGAAGCAAGCTGGAGTAGCCATTCTAATATTGAATAAAATTGATTTTTAACCAAAAGTCTTCAAAAAAGATAAGGAAGGACACTTCTTATTCTTCAAAGGAAAAATCCACCAAGATGAACTCTCAATCCTAAATATCTATGCTCCAAATACAAGGGCACCTACATACATAAAAGAAACCTTACTAAAAATCAAAGCACATATTGCACCTCACACAATAATAGTAGGATATTTCAGCACCCCACTCTCATCAATGGACAGATCATGAAAACAGAAATTATACAGAGACATACACAGACTAAGAGAAGTCATGAACCAAATGGACTTAACAGATATTCATAGAACATTCTATCCTAAAACAAAGAATATAACTTTTTCTCACCACCTCATGGTGCTTTCTCCAAAACTGACCATATAATTGGGCACAAAACAGGCCTCAACAGATATAGTAAGATAGAAATAATCCCATTCATCCTATCAGATGAGCAATGGCTAAAGCTGGTCTTCAATAACAATAAGGAAAGAACGCCCACAGATACATTGAACAATGCTCTGCTCAATGATAATCTGGTCAAGGAAGAAATAAAGAAAGAAATTAAAGACTTCTTAGAATTTAATAAAAATGAAGGTACAACATACCCAAATTTATGGGACACAATGAAAGCTGGGCTAAGATGAAAACGCATAGCTCTGAGTGCCTGCAGAAAGGAACAGGAGAGAGCATATAACAGCAGCTTGACAGCACACCTAAAAGCTCTAGATTAAAAAGAAGCAAATACACCCAGGAGGAGTAGAAAGCAGGAAATAATCAAACTCAGAGCCAAAATCAAACAAGTAGAAACTTGTTTCTACAAGGGACTGTACAAAGAATCAATAGAATCAAAAGCTGGTTCTTTGAGAAAATCTGCAAGATAGATAAACCATTAATTAGGCAGACTAACGAGAGGACACAGAGAGTGTGTTCAAATTAACAAAATCAGAAATGAAAAGGGAAGCATAACAACAGAATCAGAGAAAATTCAGAAAATCATCAGACCCTACTACAAAAACCTATATTCAACAAGACTTAAAAATATGGAGGAAATGGACAATTTCCTACACAGATACCAGGTACTGTAGTTAAATCAGGAACAGATAAACCATTTAAACAACTCCATAACTCCTAAACTAATAGAAGTAGTCATTAAATGTCTCCCAACCAAAAAGAGCCCAGGTCCAGATGGGTTCAGTGCAGTTTTCTATCAGACCTTCATAGAAGTCCTCATACCAATACTATCCAAAGTATTCCACAAAACTGAAACACATGGAGCACTACTGAATTCCTTCTATGAAGCCACAATTACTCTTATTCCTAAACCACACAAAAACCCAACAAAGAAAGAGAACTTCAGACCAATTACCCTTAAAATACTCAATAAAATTCTTCCAAACAGAATCCAAGAGCACATCAAAACAAACATCCACCATGTTCAAGTAGGCTTCATCTCAGGTATGCAGGGATGGTTTGATATACGGAAAACAATCAACGTGATCCATTATATAAACACACTGAAAGAACAAAACCACATGATCATTTCATTAGATGCTGAGAAAGCATTTGACAAAATTCAACACCCCTTCATGATAAAAGTCCTGGAAAGAATAGGAATTCAAGGCCCATACCTAAACATAGTAAAAGCCATATACAGCAAACCAGTTGCTAACATTAAACTAAATGGACAGAAACTTGAAGCAATCCCACTAAAATCAGGGACTAGACAAGCCTGCCCACTCTCTCCCTACTTATTCAATATAGTTCTTGAAGTTCTAGCCAGAGCAATCAGACAACAAAACGAGGTCAAGGGGATACAGATCGAAAAGTAGAAGTCAAAATATCACTATTTGCAGATGATATGATAGTTTATTTAAGTGATCCCAAAAGTTCCACCAGAGAACTACTAAAGCTGATAAACAACTTCAGCAAAGTGGCTGGGTATAAAATTAACTCAAATAAATCAGTAGCCTTCTTCTACACAAAAGAGACACAAGCAGAGAAAGAAATTAGGGAAAGGACACCCTTCATAATAGACCCAAATAATATAAAGTACCTCGGTGTGACTTTAACCAAGCAAGTAAAAGATCTGTACAATAAGAACTTCAAGACACTGAAGAAAGAAATTGAAGAAGACCTCAGAAGATGGAAAGATCTCCCATGCTCATGGAATGGCAGGATTAATATAGTAAAAATGACCATTTTACCAAAAGCGATCTACAGATTCAATGCAATCCCCATCAAAATACCAATCCAATTCTTCAAAGAGTTAGACAGAAAAATTACAAATGCATCTGGAATAACAAAAAACCCAGGATACCTAAAACTATCCTCAACAATAAAAGGACTTCAGGGGGAATCACTATCCCTGAACTCAAGCAGTATTACAGAGCAATAGTGATAAAAACTGCATGGTATTGGTACAGAGACAGACAGATAGACCAATGGAATAGAATTGAAGACCCAGAAATGAACCCACACAGCTATGGTCACTTGATTTTTGACAAAGGAGCCAAAACCATCCAATGGAAAAAAGATAGCATTTTCAGCAAATGGTGCTGGTTCAACTGGAGGTCAACATGTAGAGGAATGCAGATTGATCCATGCTTATCACCCTGTACAAAGCTTAAGTCCAAGTGGATCAAGGACCTCCATATCAAACCAGACACACTCAATCTAATAGAAGAAAAACTAGGGAAGCATCTGGAACACATGGGCACTGGAAAAAATTTCCTGAACAAAACACCAATGGCTTATGCTCTAAGATCAAGAATCGACAAATGGGATGTCATAAAACTGCAAAGCTTCTGTAAGGCAAAGGACACTGTGGTTAGGACAAAACGGCAACCAACAGATTGGGAAAAGATCTTTACCAATCCTACAACAGGTAGAGGCCTTACATCCAAAATATAAAAAGAAATCAAGAAGTTAGACCGCAGGGAGACAAATAACCCTATTAAAAAATGGGGTTCAGAGCTAAACAAAAAATTCACAGCTGAGGAATGCCGAATGGCTGAGAAACACCTAAAGAAATGTTCAACATCTTTAGTCATAAGGGAAATGCAAATCAAAACAACCCTGAGATTTCACCTCATACCAGTGAGAATGGCTAAGATCAAAAACTCAGGTGACAGCAGATGCTGGCGAGGATGTGGAGAAAGAGGAACACTCCTCCATTGTTGGTGGGATTGCAGACTGGTAAAACCATTCTGGAAATCAGTCTGGAGGTTCCTCAGAAAATTGGACATTGAACTGCCTGAGGATCCAGCTATACCTCTCTTGGGCATATACCCAAAAGATGCCACAACATATAACAAAGACACGTGCTCCACTATGTTCATCGCAGCCTTATTTATAATAGCCAGAACCTGAAAGAACCCAGATGCCCTTCAACAGAGGAATGGATACAGAAAATATGGTACATCTACACAATGGAATATTACTCAGCTATCAAAAACAACGGCTTTATGAAATTCGTAGACAAATGGTTGGAACTGGAAAATATCATCCTGAGTGAGCTAACCCAATCACAGAAAGACATACATGGTATGCACTCACTGATAAGTGGCTTTTAGCCCAAATGCTTGAATTACCCTAGATGCCTAGAACACATGAAACTCAAGATGGATGATCAAAATGTGAATGCTTCACTCCTTCTTTAAAAGGGGAACAAGAATACCCTTGGCAGGGAAGAGAGAGGCAAAGATTAAAACAGAGACTGAAGGAACACCCATTCAGAGCCTGCCCCACATGTGGCCCATACATATACAGCCACCCAATTAGACAAGATGGATGAAGCAAAGAAGTGCAGACTGACAGGAGCCGGATGTAGATCGCTCCTGAGAGACACAGCCAGAATACAGCAAATACAGAGGCGAATGCCAGCAGGAAACCACTGAACTGAGATTAGGACCCCCGTTGAAGGAATCACAGAAAGAACTGGAAGAGCTTAAAGGGGCTCGAGACCCCATATGTACAAACATGCCAAGCAACCAGAGCTTCCAGGGACTAAGCCAATACCTAAAGACTATACATGGATTGGCCCTGGACTCTGACCTCATAGATAGCAATTAATATCCTAGTAAGAGCACCAGTGGAAGGGGAAGCCCTGGGTCCTGCTAAGACTGAACCCCCAGTGACCTAGACTGTTGTGGGGAGGGTGGCAATGGGGGGAGGGTGGGGAGGGGAACACCCATAAGGAATGGGAGGGGGGAGGGGGATGTTTGCCCTGAAACCGGGAAAGGGAATAACACTCGAAATGTATATAAGAAATACTCAAGTTAATAAAAAAAAATAAAAAAATGAAAAAAAAGTGAGTGTCTCAAAGCCATAAAAAAAAAATGACAGAAAGCCCACAAATACACTAAAACTGAACAAATCTCTACTCAGTGACATCTTGGTCAAGGGAAAAAAAATTAAAGACTATTTAGAATTTAATGAAAATGAAGGCACAGTATTCCCAAACTTATGGGATAAAATGAAAGCAGTGCACTCATAGCTCTGAGGGCCTCCAAAAAGAGACTCCATACATTAGCAGCTTGACAGCACACCTAAAATCTCTAGAACAAAATGAAACAAATATACACAAGAGAAGTAAACAGCAGGGAATTATCAAACTCAGGATTGAAATCCAACTATTAGAAACAAAAAGAAATATAAAAAGAACCAGGAGCTGGTTCTTTGAGAAAAATCAACAATATAGATAAACCATTAGGCAGACTAAGCAGAGGACACAGAGAAAGTATTCAAATTAACAAAATCAGAAATGAAAAGGGAGACATAAGAATAGAAACTGAGGATATTCAAAACATTTTCAGATCCTACCACAAAAACCTATATAAAAACAAAACTGGAAAAACTGGAGGAAGTGTACAATTTTCTAGTCAGACACCAGGTACCAAAGTTAAATCAGGATCAGGTAAACCATCTAAACAGTCCCTTAACCCATAAAGAAATAGAAGTAGTAATTAGAATTCTCCCAACCAAAAAAAAAAAAAAAAAAAAAAAAAGCCAAGGACCATTTGAGTTAATACAGAATTCTACCACACCTTCAAAGAAGACCTAATAACAACACTCTTCAAATTGTTCCACAAAATAGAAACAGAAAAAACTACGCAATTCATTCTTTGAAGCTACAATTATATTTATACCTAAAATCACACAAGGACCCTAAAAAGAAAGAAAAATTCATGACAATTTCCCACATGAATATCAATGCAAACATACTCAATAAAACTCTCACAAACTGAATCCAAGAACACATCAAAATATTCATTCACCATGATCAAATAGACTCCATATCAGGGATGCAAGGTTGGTTCAATATATGGAAATAGATCAATGTAATCCACTATATAAACAAACTCAAGAAAAAAAACAACATGATCATCTCATTAGATGCTGTGAAAGCATTTCAAAAATTCAACATTTCTTCATGATAAAAGTCTTGGAAGGATCAGGATTTCAAGGCCCATAGCTAAACTTAGTAAAGCAATATACAGCAAACTAGTAGCCCACTCCAAATTAAAAAGTGATTCACTTAAATCAATCCCACTAAAATCAAGGATTGGACAAGGCTGCCCACACTCTCCCTACCTATTCAAAATAGTACTTGAAGTCTTATTCAGAGCAATTAGACAACAAAAAGATGTCAAAGGAATAGAAATTGGAAAGGAAGTAGTCAAAATATCACTATTTGCAGACGATATGGTAGTATATTTTATTGGCCACAAAAAAATCCAGCAGAGAACTTCTACAGGTGATAAACAACTTCATCAAAATGGATGCATATAAAATTAACTCAACGAAATCAGTAGTGAACCTCTATTCAAAGGATAAACAGGCTGAGAAAGAGCCTAGGGAAATGACAACTTTCACAATAGACAGGAATAATATAAAATATATTGGTGTGATTCTAACCAAGCAAATGAAAGATCTGTATGACACGAACTTCAAGTTTCTGAATAAAGGAATCAAAGAAGATCTCAGAAGATGAAAAGATTTCACATGCTCATGGATTGGCAGTATCAATATAATAAAAATGGCCATCTTGCTGAAAGCAATCTACAGATTTAATGCAATCCCCAATTTGCAAATTCATTTGGAATAACAAAAAGCCAGGATAGCTAAAAGTATTCGCAACAAATAAAGAACTTCTCACACTTTATTACAAAAGCAATCATAATAAAATCTGCTGGTATTTGTACAGGGACAAGCCAGTAGAGCAATGGAATAGAATTGAAGACTCAGAAATGAACCCACACACCTATGGTCACTTTGATGAAGGAGCTAAAATGTTCCAATGGAAGAAAGATGGAGTTTTCAACAAATGGTGCCAGTTCACCTGGAGGTCAGCATGTAGAAGAATGCAAATTGACACATTCCTATCTCCTTGTACAAAACTCATGTGCAAGTGGATCAAGGACATTTACACAAAACCAGTTACACTGAAATTAATAGAATAGAAAATGGGGAATTTTGGGAAGTGCCTGTAACATATGGGCACTGAGTAACATTTCCTGTAGAGAACACCAATGGCTCACACTCTAATTTCCAGAATCAACAAATGGGACCTCATAAAACTGCAAACTTTCGGTAAGGCAAAAGAACTGTCAGTGGGAAAAAACAGCAACCAACTGATTGGGAAAAGATCTGAACCAATCCTACATCTGACCATGGGCTAATATCTAACATATATATAAAAAAATAAAAAAAAACTCAAGAAGTTAAACTCCAGAGAATCATATTATCCTATTAAAGAATGGGGCACAGAGCTAAACAAAAATTCTCAACTGAGGAATATCGAATGGCTGAGAAGCACCTAAATAATTGTTCAACATCCTTAGCTATCAGGGAAATGCAAATCAAAATAAACCTGAGATTCCACCTCATACCAGTCAGAATGGCTAAGATTGAAAGCAAAGTTGACAGTAGATGCTGGTGACGATGTGGAGAAATAGGATCACTTATCCATTTTTTGGTGGGATTATAAGCAGGTACAACTGCTCTGGAATTCAGTATGGCAGTTCCTCAGAAAATTGGACATAGTAATGCCTTAGCACCCAGCTATACCACTCCTGGGTATACACCCTAAAATGCTCTAACATATAACAAGGGCACATGTTCTACTATGTTCATAACAGCCTTATTTAAAATAACCAAAAGTTGAAAAGAACCCAGATGTCCTTCAACAGAGGAGTGGTACAGAAATTGTGGTACATTTACACAATGGTGTCCTCCTCGCTAATAAAAACAATTACTACATGAAATCCTTAAGCAAATTGATAGAACTAAAAAATATCATCCTCAGTGAGGTAACCTAGTCACAAAAGAGCACACATGGTATGTACTCACTGATAAGTGGATATTAGTTCAAAAACTTGAATACCTAAGAAAAAATTCACAGATAATATGAAGCTCAGGAAGGAAGACCAAAATGGGCATGCTTTGGTCCTTCTTTGAAGGGAGTACAAAAAACTCATGAGTGGAAATAAAGGGAGAAAAAGTAGAGCAGGGATTGAAGAAAATGACATCCACAGATTGCCCCACCATGTGATCTATCACATGTGCTGCCACAAAACCCATTCACTATTGCTGATGCCAAAAATGCTTGCTGACAGGAGCCAGATATGGTTGTCTTACTGATAGAGATGAAGATGTTTGCAGCTTAGCATTGGACTGAGGATGGAGAGCCCAATGGTGGAGTTAGAGAAAAGACTAAAGGAGATAAAGGGGTTTGCCACCCCATCAGACAACAATATCAACCAACTGGACTCTACCAGAGTCTAAACCACCAACCAATGAGTACACATGGAGGGACCCATTGTTCCCACATCATATGTAAAGGAGGATGTTTTTGTCCATCATCAATAGGCAGAAAAGCCCTTGTTCCTGTGAAGTCTCATTTCTCCAATATAAGGGAATATCAATGTGTTGAGGTGTGATGGGTGGGTGGTAGTGTGAACATCCTCATAGAAGCAGGAGTAGGGGAGAGGAGGTATTGCAAAGTGGGGAAAGGGGATAACATCTGAAATATAAATTCATTAAATATCCAAGAAAAAAATTTAAAAATTATCTTTATTCATTTTTTACAGCCTACTAGATATCCCCTTCCTGTTCTGCCTAACAGTTCCTCATCCCATTCCTCCTCCCCCATCTTCAAAAGGATGTTTCTGCACCCCTGTATGCCTCTCTCTGCCAGGTCTCCCTTTTTTCTGGGGCCTCAAGTCTCTCAAACGTTAGGTATTTCTCTCTCAATGAGGCCATACCAGGCAGTCCTTTGTTATATATGTGTTGGGGCCTCAATCAGTTATACCATACTTTGCTTAATTATGAAAAGATAGTTGCATGCAAACTAACATTGTCTTCTGAACAAGACTTCCTTTTTCATTTTCTTTCTTTTTTAACATCTTATATTTCCCTTTATTCTTGTCTCATACAATACATCCCAACAACAACCTCACATCCCTGCCCCTATTCCTCCCTCCCAGCTGCCTTCTCCTCTAAATCCATTGCTCTTCCAATTTTCTTCAAAAAAAAAAAAAAAAAAAAGAGGACTCCCAGTGATCTCAAACTAACACAGCACAGAAAAGAACAATAAGACTAGCCACAAACCCTCACATCAAGGCTGAACAAGGCAACCAAGTAGGGGGAAACAGGTTCCAAGTACAGCAAAAAGAGTAAGAGACATCAAATTTTCCCTATTGGAAGTCAGTAATAGCTGGTTTTGTATGTCAATTTGACAGGAGCTGGAATTATCACATAGAAAGGAAACTACCTTTAGGAAATGCCTCCATCAGATCCAGCTGTAATTCATTTTCTTGAATAGCAATGAAGGGTGGGAAGGCCCAGGCCATTGTGGGTGGTGCCATCCCTGGGCTGGTGGTCTGGGATACACAGGGATATGGAGGCAAAATTTAGAGCAGAGATTGAAGGAAGATTGATGAAGTTAAGAAGTGCATGCTGACAGGAACCGGATATAGATCTCTCCTGAGAGACACAACCAAAGCATGTCAAATACAGAGGTGAAGGCTAGCAGCAAACCACTGAACTGAGAACAGGACCCCTTTGGGGGAAAAAGAGAAAGGATTGAAAGAGCTGAAGGGGCATGAGACCCCATAAGAACAACAATACCAACCAACCAGAGCTCTCAGTGTCTAAACCACCATCCAAAGTGTACATATGGAGCCACCCATTGCTCTAGCTTCATATGTAGCAGAGGATAGGTCTTGTCAGGAAGGCATCATTGGGAGGAGAGGCCCTTGGTCCTGTGATGGCCTGATACTCCAGTTTAGGGGAATGCCCGGGAAGGAGTTGGGTTAATTTGTTAGAGAGCACCCTTACAGACACAGGGTTAGGGGGTTTCTGGAGCATAAACATGGAAAGAGGATAAAATTTGAAATGTATCCAATAAAAAAGAATGCACATGTGGAAACAGTTACATTTAGTGCATGAGAGGAGTACTTTGTACAATGACTACTCTGATAAATATTTATAAGTAAATGTGTACGCAACCATGGAGTTGGCTTGGCCAGCTGCCTTGAAAGGCATGGATCATAGATTTTTCAGTTTAGAGTCCATGGCTCCTGGATCACAATGTGCCTCCCTGTTCCTGAGAGACTGATCCAATCTCTCATGAAGTGAAGCATCTAGGACTCCTTTTTCCCTTGGGAGTCTTAAAAACAAGGAAGTTTGATAGGACAATTGGTTGTAGACATTAATCTTGCATACTCTGTATAGCTTGGAAAAGTCATTGTAATCTGGCAACTACTATTGTATTGATCCTGGCAAATGCCACCATATTTTGTTTCTGATAAGGGTATAAAAATCTGGTCGCCCTCAATAAAATTGCCACAGCCTCAGTTGTTCTGTGTCTACTCCAACGTAGCCTAATATAACTCCTTGAGGCCATATCAGGTCACCTTTGGCTGGAGTAAGCACAGGTGCTTACATAAGGGTAATGTTTAAGTTCATTTGTCAGTTTGATGAGACTTGGGGTTACCTAGGGAAAAGCATGTCTATAGGTGTTTATCTTGATAAGTTATTTAGCTTGGAAGACCAGCTCACTCTGCATGGCACCTTTCCCTGAGCTGAGATCCTGGACTGTATAAAAAGAAGGAAGTAGAGCACAAGCATTTTTGGCTTTCTCTTCACTGCAGATACAATTTCACCATCTATGTCAACATCTTGTTACATTTCTATAAGCCAAAATCAATCCTTTCTTAAATTTTTATCAAAGCACTTTATCACAGTAACCACAAAGGTAACTAAGGCAGTACATAATTCAAAAAGGAAAGAATAAAATCAGAAAATGTCGGAGATATCTAGACTGAATAGGGAACTAAAAAGAGGCCTTTTTTAAATTTTCTGAATGATTGTTTTCCTTGTTTTAATTGAACAAAATATAATTTATTGTATTAATTTTTCATTTTTAAATAAAATAGAATTCATTTAAATAGATAATAAATATACAATTATGATGTAGAATTATACCATATGTATATTTATTCTTATACATTTCACATTTCACCATCTTAGTCCTACTTATATTACAAATAATTTAGGAAACAAACAAGCATATCAGCATTCAATATATTCTTTTTTAATTAGTGTGATTCTTTCATATATTGCAATGCAAATCCATGGGAGTCTAAAATAACATTATTGGGTAATAGGGAAAATTAAAGGCATCTTCGATAAATATATTCCAAAATCTATTTATATAAACTAAATAATATACAAACAAAAATTTTTAAAAAGTATTGCATTTTGCTTAAAAAATTCTAAAGAGACTTAAAACTATAATCAAACGGCTTAAATAATACCTTGCTAAGAATATATAAAACAATCTTAACTGAATTTAATTTTTTTAATAAGAGGCTTTTCTCTGCTGTCTGGTGTTTTTTAATAGCTTTAGACTGTCCAATATTAAACATGTTTCCAAAAATTTCCTTTTAACATTTTTTACTAATTACTTTCATGAAGAATTAGTATCATATTTTTAATGGTTTTGGTAGCTTGAATAAGATTTATTAATTTAATTTGTATAAAGTTCTTAGCTAGGTATCATGGCACATACCTTCCATCCCTACCCTCCAAAGGCAGGGCAGGCAGAGGCCTAAGCTAAAATGCAACCTCCTCTATATACTGAGTTCTGAGATAGCCAGAGCTACATAGTGAGATCCTAGCTCAAAAACTAAATAAAAAGTTAATGAAATGATTCTTAATTGGATTTTGCTATATTCATAGATTGATACTTATCTAAATCGTCATCAGAGAGGCTTCAACTAGTAACTGGTGGGAGCAGATACTATCCCCTCCTCTTCCCCTTTATCCACCCCCCTTACTACCCCCCTCGACAATCCCCTGCACTGGGGAGTCTAACCTTGGTAGGACCAAGGGCTTCCGCTTCCACTGGTGCCCCCAAAAGGCTATTCTCTGCTACATATGCAGTTGGAACTCTGGGATAATCCATGTATAGTCTTTGGGTAGTGGTTTAGTCCGGTGGAAGGTAGATTCACTAGGTTCCTGTTTAGATTCCGTTTCCATGATCTGTCCCTCTGTGATAGTGCAGTGTTTTGAAGTACCCCAGTGTTATTTTGTAAGATGCAATGTGTGCTTTGAGCTTTAGTAAAGTTTCCTTTATGAATATGAGTGCCCTTGCCTTTGGAACATACATGTTCAGAATTGATCATTCATTTTGGTAGATTTTTTTTTGATGAATATGAAGTGTCCTTCCTTATCTTTTTTGATAACTTTTTGTTGAAAGTTGATTTTATTGGATATTAGAATGGCTACTCCAGCTTATTTCTTGGGACCATTTGCTGAGGTGCGTTTCCTGTGTGCAGCAAAATGTTGGGTCCTCTTTCCGTATCCAGTCAGATAGTCTATGTCGTTTTATTGGGGATAGAGTCCATTGATGGTAAGAGATACAAAGGAACGGTGATTGTTGCATCCTATTACTTTTAGTTGTTAGAGGTAAAATTATGTTTCTGTGGCTATCTTCTTTTATGTTAGTTTAAAGAAGAATACTTTTTTTTCCATTTTCAAGGGTGTAGTTTCCCTCCTTGTGTAAGAGTTTTCCATCTATTATCCTTCGAAGGGTTGGATTTGTAGAAAGATATTGTGTAAATTTGGTTTTGTCATATAATATTTTGGTTTCTCCATCTCTATTAATTGAGAGTTTTGATGGGTAGAGTAGCCTGGGCTGTCATTTGTGTTCCCTTAGCATCTGTATGACATCTGCCCAGGATTGTCTTGCTTTCATAGTTTCCTGACAAATATTGTGTAATTCTGATTGTTCTGTGTTTATAGGTTACTTGTCCTTTTTCCTTTATTGCTTTAAATATTCTTTCCTTGTTTTCTGCATTTGGTATTTTGATTATTATTTTATAGAAGGAGTTTCTTTTCTGGTCCAGTCTTTTTGGAGTTCCATAGGCTTCTTATATGTTCATGAGCATCTCTTTCTTTAGGTTAGGAAAGTTTTCTTCTATAATTTTCTTAAAGATATTTACTGGCCCTTTAAGTTGGGAAACTTAGTGCTCTTCTGTACATATTATCCTTACGTTTGGTTGTCTTATTGTGTCCTGGATTTCCTGGATGTTTTGGCTTAGGAGCCTATTGCATTTTGAATTTTCTTTAACTGTTGTTTCAACATTTTCTATGGTATCTTCCATGCCTGAGATTCATTCTTCAATTTCTTGTATTCTGTTGGTGATGCTTGCATCTATGACTACTGATCTCTTTCCCTATTTTTTCTGTCTTCTGGGTTGTCTCCCTTTGTGATTTTTTTTATTGTTTTTATTTC
The DNA here is from genome assembly GCF_021556685.1 of Rattus norvegicus. Lineage (NCBI taxonomy): Eukaryota > Metazoa > Chordata > Mammalia > Rodentia > Muridae > Rattus > Rattus norvegicus. Next base: position 89,620,135 of record NC_141554.1, read on the forward strand.
AATTTTTAGATCCTGGATGGTTTAGTTTAATTTTTTTTGCCTGTTTGGTTGTGTTTGCCTGCTGGTGATTTTTGCACCTCTGGATCCCAGGTGTTCCAGTAACTCAGGTTTTTCGGGCAACTGTTGTGGCTTCCTCACCTGGGATCCTAGTCATGTTGGGAGTTGGGCTTCCTATTGGTGTTGTGTTAACAAAGGTCTTAACAGAATACATTTGCATGACTTATTGTTTTTTATTATTTTTATTTATTTTTTATTTTCTCTCAATAATTTTATTCATTTACAATTTTTATTTGATATTTTCTTTATTTACATTTAAAATGTTATGCCGTTTCTTGGTTTCCCCTCCAGAATTCCTCTATCCCATCCCCCTTCCTCCTTCTTCTATGGGGATGCTTCCCCATTCATCCAACCCCTCCCACCTGCCTTCTGCCCTGGCATTCCCCTACAATGCTTCCAGTCTTCACAGGACCAAGGGCCTTTTCTCCCAGTTTTTCATGAAAAAAGTATCATTTTGGAGTTAAGAATGAATGTTTTTAAAAGTATCTATCATTTAACTGATGACTTACATTTTATATACTTTCTTGAGTACTAAGAAGGTAGCTTTACATAATTGATATTTAATTTTTCTGTTTTTTAAATAATGCATGTTTGTGATTCTGTTCTTTAAATTCATTAAATTCTTTATTTCAGAAAGTTTTGCTGTTATTGGAGTTAATTTCTTGCAAGAATCAAGTAGAAATTCAAATATAATATCCTTTGATATTGAAATATTAGCAGATAAAATGATGGTTGTAATCATAAAAGGAGAGACTTATAAATGAATTTAGCCCTATATCCCCCTAGCCTGATGCTACAAAGCAGGTGTGCTGTAAAGCTGTTAGTGTATACTCTCTCCATTTTCTTTTTGGAGGCAGTCAGAGCTATGAATTTTCCTCTTAGCACTGCTTTCAATGTATCCCATAAGTTTGAATATGTTGTGACTTCATTTTCATTACATTCTAAAAAGTGTTTAATTTCTTTCTTTACTTCTTCCTTGACTCAGGTATTGAGTAGAGTGTGTTCAGCTTCCAAGTGTATTTGGGCTTTCTACAGTTTTTTGTTGTTTTTGAAGACAGCCTTAGTTATGGTGATCTGATAGGATGCATGAGATTATTTCAATATTATTGAATATGTTGAGGCCTGTTTGTGACCAATTATATGGTCAATTTTGGAGAAGATACCATAAGGTGCTGAGAATAAGGTATTTTTTTTTTAGGATGAAATGTTCTATAGATATCTGTTAAATCTATTTGGTTCATAACTTCTGTTAGTTACTCTCTGTCTCTGTATCCATGATCTGTCCATTGATGTCACCCAGTATTATTATGTGAGGTGCAATGTGCGATTTGAGCTTTAGTAAGGTTACTTTTATGAATGTAGTTGCCCTTGAATTTGGAGCATAGATATTCAGGATACAGAGTTCATCTTGGTGGATTTTTCCTTTGATATATATGAAGGGTCCTTCCTTATCTTTTCTTTTATTTTTCTCCATCTTTATTAAATTGGGTATTTCTTATTTACATTTCAATTGTTATTCCCTTTCCCGGTTTCCAGGCCAACATCCCCCTAACCCCTCCCTCTTACCTTCTATATGGGTGTGCCCCTCCCCATCCTCCCCCCATTACCGCCCTCCCCCCAACAGTCACGTTCACGGGGGGTTCAGTCTTGGCAGGACCAAGAGCTTTTCCTTCCACTGGTGCTCTTACTAGGCAATTCATTGCTACCTATGAGGTTGGAGCCCAGGGTCAGCCCATGTATAGTCTTAGGGTAGTGGCTTAGTCCCTGGAACCTCTGGTTGGTTGGTATTGTTGTTCATATGGGATCTCAAGCCCCTTCAAGCTCTTTCAGTCCTTTCTTTGGATACTTCAACGGGGGTCCTGTCCTCAGTTCAATGGTTTGCTGTTGGCATTAGCCTATGTATTTGCTGTATTCTGGCTGTGTCTCTCAGGAGCGATCTATATCCAGATCCTGTCAGCCTGCACGTCTTTGCTTCATCCATCTTATCTAGTTTGGTGGCTGTATATGTACGGGCCACATGTGGGGCAGGCTCTGAATGGGTGTTCTTTCTGCCTCTGTTCTAAACTTTGCTTTCTTTTTTTTGATAACCTTTGGTTGAAAGTCGATTTTATTGGATATTAGAATGATAACTCCAGCTTGTTTCTTGGGACCCTTTCCTTGGAAAATTGTTTTTCAAGGTGTTACTCTGAGGTAGTGTCTGTCTTTGTCACTGTGATGTGTTTCCGGTATGCAGCAAAATGCTGGGTCCTATTTACATATACACTTTGTTAGCTTATGTGTTTTTATTGGGGGATTAAATCCATTGCTGTTATGAAATATTCAGGTATAGTGATTATTGTTTCCTGTTATTTTTGTGTTAGAGGTTGAATTATGTTTGTGTGTGTCTCTTGTTTTGGTGTCGTTGCAAGGAGATTACTTTCTTGCTTTTTTAAAGGTGTAGTTTCCCTCCTTGTCTTGGAGTTTTCAATCTATTATCCTTTGTAGGACTGGATTTTTGGAAAGACATTGTGTAAATTTGGTTTTGTCATTGAATATCTTGGTTTCTCCATCTCTGTTGATTGAGACTTTTGCTGGATATAGTAGCCTGGGCTGGCATTTTTGTTCTCTTTGGGCCTATATGACATCTGTCCTGGATCTTCTGGCTTTCATAGTTTCTGGTGAGAAGTCTGGTGTAATTCTGATGTGTCTGCCTTCATATGTTACTTGACCTTTTTCCTTTAGTGTCTTAATAGTCTTTCTTTGTTTTGTGTATTTGGTGTTAGGAAAGTTTACTTTTGTAATTTAATTGAAGATATTTCCTGGCCCTTTCAGTTGGGAATCTTCACTCTGTCCTATACCTACTATCCTTAGGTTTGATCTTTTCATTGTGTCTTGGATTTCCGGCATGTTTTGAGTTAGGAGTTTTTGGCACTTTGCATTTTAAAATCATATTGTTAAATAGCAGCTATAAAAACATTTATATGCATGTAAATTTTTAAATCCAAAGAAAGAAATGGAAACTATAAAATACATGCAGTCAAAATCTTTAGAGATAACAAAATATAAGAAAGGAAGCCATTTGAATATGTACTGGCCTATATAACAGGATATTGAAAGCAAATTTGAGGCTAGTCTGATTTATATAACAGTGAATTCCAGAAGGGTTTAAGCCTTCCCTTATTATATAATAGTGAATTGCAGACCAGCCAAAGAAATTTTGCTAAAAGAAATTTTTACATAGATTGTGATGGTGATGTGGTAAAACTAATAGTGTATTAACATTTAAAGAAAAAAATTGAACTTGAAAAAAGCAATTGAAACAACTAAAATTGAAGCATGAAGTGTAAAATGACTAAAATCTAGAACTTTAATGAGCTGTTTAAAAACATCATATGCTCTAACATATGGAAGTGAAATCAAAGAAGGCAGCAACAGAAAAATGCATGTATATTTGAAGATATGTTCCCTAAAAAATCCAAATACCATAAAATTTTAAGCAATATATCTCCAATGCTCAACAACCACATCAAATATAACAAAGACAACTTCATTGAAACATTCCTAATAACACCCTACATTTATAGATAAGCATGTTAAATACTACAAAAATGCTCTATAAGAAAGATTGCAGTCAAAAAGGAGCCCAACGCAATTAAATATTCAATGTGAAGATTTCATGTACACAAAAGCAAGCATAAATATAATTTATAAACATAATTTTATTGATGTTGTCTATATCCTCACACTACACCATATGATGCAAATGTCGCAAGGTCTGACTTGAATAGTATCTGAACAACTTTATTAATATCCATTGAATAAATGAACTGGAGTAAATATTGTTGTAATTGTGTCATTTATTATGTTATTAGTGATGTGTAATCTAATCTTCCAAATAAATACAGTAAAATACAGGATGAATTTGAAGGAATCATCAAATATTTGTAAATATGTAGTTTGATTTAGTACTCATTTTTCTGTTGGTATAGTAGCCTCTTATTATATAACATGCACACACATACACATACACACACACAAACACACTCAAAAACATATAAAGTACTTAGGGATATAACCCAAAATGCTAACAGTATGCAGTTGATACTGTATTTGATCTACCTAGATCTACGGGCTATATCTTCAGCTTCTGCCAGCATCACTTCCTAGGGAAACACTAGTGCCATTGTTTTCTCTTATGTTCACAACACAATACAGGAAGGTTTCATTGCTCTGATACTTAACCATTTCTAACTAAAATCTGATGATAGTAGGAGAAAAATAATCTCCATTAAATGTTCCTGTAACAGGAAAACACAAATGACATCCCAAACAGCAATAATGACAAATATTTTCTGAGACTGGAATAATTATCTAATTTGTGAGCCAAGAGCAAAGGAAAAACGAAGCAAATTTCTTTCAAGTCCTGGTTTTCTGAATAGGGTACACATACACAAAGCTAGTCTCCTTTCAAGCAGAGATCGTGCTTCAAGAGGTTCAGATCTGACTATCTGGCTTCCCAAGATTCATATTGATCCTGCCCTTCACCCTTTAATGATTTCTCCCTGAACACTTTCTCTCATAACTAGCATCTGCATTCTTGTCTGTGGATAAGGCTCCTCATTATGAGCAGAAAATAATGTCTTCACAATCGAACTTTTAGTTCACATATCTTAATAAAATGATATAAACAGTTTGCTTCATGTCTTGTCCAATTAGACAAGAAATATGTATCAGGGCAATCCATTTACTAAACATAAATCTCCTCAAGTTTCTAGTTTGTTATTTTGATAATATTGTGGCACAAGTTTGAGTTAACTGAAGAGATAAACAAAATTCTAATGACAATATGTTCTCTTCATCCAAAGAAAAGTGAGAAGCAGGCTGGCAAACTTTCCTCAAAGTGTTTGCTTCCTCTGAGTATTTCAAAGCTTTAAAGAAAGTAGTAATGAAAGTTTCCATATCATCATAAATGCTCCAAAGCAGTTTGAGGAATGTTTGTAGAGAATGTTTTCACTCTCAAAATAACCATGGAGAGCTTTAAAGGAACTGTGAAGTGGCATGAGCTGTGAAGTGGCATGATAAGAGTGGTGAGGCATATTTAGCACATATAAAATGTGAGCCTCCTTTGAGCTATTGAATTGGATTGTCACTCTTTTTACTGCCATGAATTCAATCGTCTTATTCTCTCCACTTCAAACGATTCACTTCAATAGGTAGAGGGAGCATATATGGAAACTCCAGTGGCTGGACTCCGAGGAGACAAATAACAGAACTAACTTAGGGAAGGTTTTAGTGATCAAAGGAAATTGCAGTCAATTCTCCAGTGCTAAATTGCCTTCCAATAGTTATTAATACAAAGCTCATGTCTCCAGGTTATACTAGGCAAGTGAACAATAATGTACTTGGCAGGCTTATATATTTTTTATAATATTTGACTTTTCTGTGAGGGTTCTGCTGAAGTTATGAGTTACAAATCATTACCATACTATTATTTTAAGTTAGTGACATAATAAAATTCTCTTTGTAAGTGGGATAATTCTAGCCTATCCTGATCACAGTGGCTATCTACTGACTTTAGTAGTTTTGTGCACATACCTCCCATTATGAAAGTAATCTCACTTTTTGCCTTTGTATAGTTAATGGCCTAAAGAATTAAAAATCAAAGTAAAAAAGAAAAGAAAACCAAAATTGACTAAGAATGGTAAGATCTTCCCTCAATGTGTATTTTTCATGCAAAGATTCTGATCATATAAAATGTAGGACAAAGTGTGGTAATAAAGCAGAGCCAAGCAAGGAGTGCTTCTTTATTTGTGAATCCTGCTAATGATTTACTAATAGATAGTAGCTAGGCAGAATAATACAGGAGCACAGTGTGGAACAAACATTCACAATATAGGAAATACTGAGTGTAGTATGATTCATATTGCAAGATTCTTATTTTTTTAAGATTTGGTTTATTTTACTTTCATCGTGTATTATATAAAATAAAGTACCCACGACTTGCAAATTATAAAATTGGATATAAATGAGTAGGGTAATGATATTGTTAGAAGAAATGAGTGTTTGTTTTTATCCATTCATTCATGCACATGGGGAGGTAGAGAAATCATATCAATTCATTTTGAAGATCTGTATCCTCTTCAGATAATGTATTTCACATTCAGAAAGTTAAACTGTTATTGTTATGAATCAACTGTGTAAATTGAATTTAAATAGTGCAGTATAGTAAGATAAACATTTCCAATCATCTTCAGAACTTTTAGGTAAAATGAATATATCTAAGGTTCCAAATTGTCTACCATAAACTATATCATTCACCCTTGATGAAAGAACCACTGATTATTAGAAGAATATTGAGAGTAACCATATGCTATTATTGGGAAGTTTCTTTGAAGTCAATTTAAATAGAGTTCTTTAAAAATATTTACTGATTTCTCATTATCTTGACATTTAACCCCAACATTTTTGCTAGCATTAGGGTCATTCTATTATTTTTAATCTTAAAATAATTTGAAACCAACAGTATGTACGTATCAGTTTTCTTTTGAATAAATCTGCTTATACTTCTAAATGACAAAACTGTGCTGAAATCAAGAAGATAAGTGGTTTTTTTGCTATGAAAAATTGATCTCATTAACAAAGAAGCTGAAGGATTTCCTTGATCTAAAGAGCACACAGAGTACATGAGTCTTTCACAATGGAGTCTATGTCACTCCATTGTGGAAAAAGAAACAAATATATTTTGGGTGAAACTCTTTGTAAATGAAACTGTACATTTAATGGTACGAAAACCCTGCTTCCTACCTATAAAGCATGTAGAAAATTTTATAAGCTTGAAAAGAGAAATTATTAACATTGCCTCCCCTAAATATACGTACACAAGTAACCTTATATGGACTGAGCTGGATACATATTTTTTCTTATATGTATCTCTTATATGTTATATTGTTATGTATAATATATTTAAGAATATATATGTGGAATTTAATATATACAATTATATGATTAGTTAAAAAAGAGGCAATATATTTGAAAGATACGGGAGAAATATATGGGATGGTCTTAAATCAGGAAAGCAGAGGGAGAAATGTATTTGTCTTACAATCTCAACCATAAAATAAATAAATATTTAATAAAATAATTTTTATTTTTAGCAAAAGGTAAACAGCTTCCTTTATAGCTGTAAATTCTACATTATAGCTAAGCTTAATTAATTACAAATATGCATTTGTTAATGTACAGAATCAATTATTATCACTTTAAGTTACCCTGGGTATTGAAAATATACCATCTACCTCTGTTGGTATGAAAAAACATTATTATGGCCAAAGCAGCCAGAGAGATAAGAGTCAGTCATTCTAGAACAATGGCATGAGAAAGGCATGGCTATAGGAACAAAAACCTGAGAACTTGCATCCTTAACTGAAAGCACAAATAAGAGAGAACAAACTGAAAATAACTGAGTTTGGTTTTTGTTGGTTTCTTTGTTTTGGCTTTTTTGGCTTTTTGTTTGTTTGTATGTTTTTGTTTTTTTGGTGTGTGTGTGTGTGTGTGTGTGTGTGTGTGTGTGTGTGTGTGTGTGTGTGTTTTGTCAAGGCCTTCCTTACCTCCTGATACTCCTTAAAGGATAGCACTAACTGAGGACCAAGAATTTAAATGTCTTAGGATATGGAAAACCTTCTCACCCAAACTACTACAGTGCTCCATTTTTTTTCCTATATAGTTAGTTTCTATAAACTACATCTCACAATCTGCATTACTTATAAAACACAGACAGAATGAAGCAAATATAATAACCTGGTTAAGGTAAAATTTGAAAGTATCAAAATGGTATAAAGAGAATTAAACAAAAATGTTTTTACTCAATAGAAACCATTCTTCTAATTAAATCTTTGTAATCTTTTGAATAAGAATGTCCACCATAGACTTCTATATTTTAATGAGTTTTTCCACAATTGGTGGAACTGTTTTGGGAAGGATTATAAAGTGTAGCTTTATTGTAGTTGCCTCATTGTAGGAATAAAGGAGGTCTCTCTCTCTCTCTCTCTCTCTCTCTCTCTCTCTCTCTCTGTCTCTCTCTCTCCCTCTCCCTTTCTCTCTCTCTCTGTCTCTCTCTCTCTGTCTCTCTCTCTCACACACACACACACACACACACACACACACACACACACACACACACACTCCCTTCTGCTTCATGCTGGCAGATCAATTGAAAGCTTTAAGCTACTTCTCCAGCATAATGACTGATGCTTGTTGGTCTGTTGCTTCGCTGCATGTCATGATAGTCATGGACTCGCTATCTGTATCTATCAACAAATTCCAAAGTAAAAGCCTTCATTTACAAATTGTTTGCACATACTGTTTTGTTATGGGAATATAAAAGTATCAAAGATAATCCTTTATGTAGAATATTGTCTCTTTCAAAAATACATGTAAATCCTAATATTAGGTGGATCATTAACATTTTTTGTCACTGTGGGGAAAAAAAAAACCTCTCTGAGTAAAATAACCTTGGGGAGGAATGATTTAACTTGGTTCATGATTTGAGAAAGATTAATTATGTTAGAACAGGAATGTCAGTTAAGAACATTTCTGTTCATGCTGGGCAGAATACTTAAAAGGAGACGATAGCAATCTTTTCCTCTTCCTTTTCTGTTTTTATTTCATCCAAGGTATCAGCTCATTTATAGTTCTACCTGCATTCACAATGGAACTTCCTCACTCACTCAATCTTCTTTGAGTTCTGCCTCTATCAGTCCCCTAGATAAATCTAAATCTCAGCAAATTTGCAATGAAGTTCAATCGTCACACTAGGCCATTGAATTTCATCTTACCTGAAAATAACTCTAAAAATGACCAGGCTCTATTGAATTTATTTTTCATTAATACAGGACTCCAAATATAGAATGATGACATGAGAATGGAATAAACAGAAAGACAATAGAAACCAAAGTAATGTGGAAACAGAAGTTAAATAACACAACAGCAGGACCAAACACAAATGATTGCCAGGAACTGCAAGAAGCTGAGAACAAAATAAATGTATCTCTCAGAATTCTCAGAGGAAACCAACAATCCAGATAATTTGATTTCATCTAGTGAAAATTAGATATGGGAAATAATAATTGGGTTTTTTAATTTATTAGGGTAGTATTAGTAAAATAACAGAGTCTTTAGTGATAGACATGGAGTACAACAGTAACAAATACCTAGTAGTTAGTATAGAAGTTCTTGTATTATATAATAAGCAGTGTTGGCTTTTGAAGTTCATGATAGCAAAATATAGATGTCCTTCATGTCTTCTTTTGTAAATTTGGGGGCTAAAGCCAATTGTGTTGAAGGTTCAGATAGAATACAATATGACCTTGTATAATTCATACATTATCAAGGACAAATAGTTGTTAACCTATCAGATATGCTTTTGACAGAGGGGCAAAAGATCATGAGAAGATACTACTGGGCATTTGTGGGAAAAATCCATCTTATTAAGTCAAAGAAAACTGAATGAGACCTGTCCTAACACAAGGTGCTGGTTATTTAGACAAAACTATTTGATGGCAGAATATTGAAGAGGCAGTCCAATTGTTCTTATCACTTATAAAAAACTAAGAGATAAACAATTGGGAAAGAACTATTTTTAAAGGAACAAAAGCCATTATTTGGAAAAGAATTCCCAATGAATCTATATTATAAAGAATAAAAATGTATACAGTAGGGAGAAGACCATGTGGCTAGAGAAACTTATTGAAAGATGAGGCATAGATTCAATCAACTATTTAAGAAGAAATACCACCATCATGGACTAAAGAAAATACAGGAAATATTGTAGATCTTAGGGATTATGTGATATTACCCAACGCGCAAGTCCACCATCAAAGTCTGGACTGATATGACTGATGGACCTTCTGGAACCACAGAGTTGGGTTCTCAGAACCCAACAGCTGGTATTAGAAAAGCCTCCATGGGGTCAACATGTAGAAAATGCAGATGGATCCATGCTTATCACCCTGTACAAAGCTTAAGTCCAAGTGGATCAAGGACCTCCACATCAAACCAGATACACTCAAACTAATAGAAGAAAAACTAGGGAAGCATCTGGAACACATGGGCACTGGAAAAAATTTCCTGAACAAAACACCAATGGCTTATGCTCTAAGATCAAGAATCGACAAATGGGATCTCATAAAACTGCAAAGCTTCTGTAAGGCAAAGGACACTGTGGTTAGGACAAAATGGCAACCAACAGATTGGGAAAAGATCTTTACCAATCCTACAACAGATAGAGGCCTTATATCCAAAATATACAAAGAACTCAAGAAGTTAGACCTCAGGAAGGCAAATAACCTATTAAAAAATGGGGTTCAGAGCTAAACAAAGAATTCACAGCTGAGGAATGCCGAATGGCTGAGAAACACCTAAAGAAATGTTCAACATCTTTAGTCATAAGGGAAATGCAAATCAAAACAACCCTGAGATTTCACCTCACACCATTGAGAATGGCTAAGATCAAAAACTCAGGTGACAGCAGATGCTGGCGAGGATGCGGAGAAAGAGGAACACTCCTCCATTGTTGGTGGGATTGCAGACTGGTGCAACCATTATGGAAATCAGTCTGGAGGTTCCTCAAAAAATTGGATATTGAACTGCCTGAGGATCCAGCTATACCTCTCTTGGGCATATACCCAAAAGATGCCCCAACATATAAAAAAGACATGTGCTCCACTATGTTCATCGCAGCCTTATTTATAATAGCCAGAAGCTGGAAAGAACCCAGATGCCCTTCAACAGAGGAATGGATACAGAAAATGTGGTACATCTACACAATGGAATATTACTCAGCTATCAAAAACAATGACTTTTTTAAATTCGCAGGCAAATGGTCGGAACTGGAAAATATCATCCTGAGTGAGGTAACCCAATCACAGAAAAACACACATGGTATGCACTCATTGATAAGTGGCTATTAGCCCAAATGCTTGAATTACCCTAGATGCCTAGAACAAATGAAACTCAAGATGGATGATCAAAATGTGAATGCTTCACTCCTTCTTTAAAAGGGGAACAAGAATACCCTTGGCATGGAATAGAGAGGGAAAGATTAAAACAGACACAGAAGGAACACCTATTCAGAGCCTGCCCCACATGTGGCCCATGCATATACAGTCATCCAATTAGACAAGATGGATGAAGCAAAGAATTGCAGGCCAACAGGAGCCGGATGTAGATCTCTCCCGAGAGACACAGCCAGAATACAGCAAACACAGAGGCGTATGCCAGCAGGAAACCACTGAATTGAGAATAGGACCCCCGTTGAAGGAATCAGAGAAAGAACTGGAAGAGCTTGAAGGGGCTCGAGACGCCATATGTACAACAATGCCAAGCAACCAGAGCTTCCAGGGACTAAGCCACTACCTAAAGACTATACAGGGACTGACCCTGGACTCTGACCTCATAGGTAGCAATGTATATCCTAGTAAGAGCACCAGTGGAAGGGGAAGCCCTGGGTCCTGCTAAGACTGAACCCCCAGTGAACTAGATTGTTGGGGGGAGGGCGGCAAGGGGGGGAGGATGGGGAGGGGAACACCCATAAAGAAGGGGAGGGGGGAGGGGGATGTTTGCCCGGAAACCGGGAAAGGGAATAACACTTGAAATGTATATAAGAAATACTCAAGTTAATTAAAAAAAAGAAAAGAAAAGAAAAGCCTCCATGGTTTCAGAAGGTACATTAAGCCACAAAGAGTTACTTAAAGGTATAAAATCCAATTGAGGTACCTATGTTGCATTCATTCTACCCTATAAAACATGCTCTGAAACAATAAATTACTCACTTTCTTTCCCTTATCTTCTCTACTCTTTCCTTCCCTTTCCCGTTCTTTTCTTTTCTTTCCCTTCCCTTTCCTTTCTCTTCCATTTCCTTTCTTTTCTCTTTCCCTTTCTTTTCCCTTTCCCTTTCCTTTCTCCTTTCTTTCCCTTCCCTCCCCTCCCCTCTTCTTTCCCTCCCCTCTGCTCCTCTTTCTCCCCCTTCCCTTCCCTTACATTTCCTATCTTCGTTTTGGAATTGGAATATCTGCTCTCTGTATGACCCACCATTGTGTTTTAGAGGTCGGTAACTCATTACTCAGTATCATAAGTACTTCTCTGTAGTGCAATATTTCTTTCGTGAATATACCATTCCCAGGGTCTTATCTTTGTCCCACCACCTCCCCCCCCCCGCACTTCTCCTGGAAGGCTATTGACCACCAGCATGAGAAGACAAAGGGAACAGAGGTGGAGAGTATTCCATAATGATGTCCAGAGACTGCTATAGCAAGACAAGTCAAATTTATTGTTTTAGGGATACAATATATAAGGGCTTTTGGGGGGATATAAGCAGAAAGGACTAATTGTTCGTAGCATCAATCAAGCAGGAAGGGTTGATTGGCTTTAATACTAATTATCATTTAGGCAGACAGCCAGAGCAGAAATTTTATACTGAATTATGCAGCCTTCCAAAGAGCTCTGTACACGTTAACTTTTTTAGACAATGTCAGACAAAGCCTGTTTTCAGGGACACACTTCAGACAAGTGATATCTGAACTCAGAAAGCCATCCAGTAATGGAGGGTTATGACCTTAATAATAGGGTTCTCTCACACTTACCTAGTTAATTTTATGACTTCGGAACTGAGCTATGAAGCTATTTGAGCTGCTTTACTTAAATCACACTAGACTTAAGCCAACAACAAGTTAAAGGTTTGGGGAATCTGTGTGTGTCCTTGTGCATCTGTAATTCTAGTGCTCAAAAGATTAAGGGAAATGGATCATCTCATTCATAACCCTCTTAACTCCTTAGCTGGGCATTTAGGGTTTTTTGTTTGTTTGTTTTTTGCATTTGCTTTTAAGCATTTGGGAAATTCAAAATAATTAATTGTGTTTAGTATATAAATAAGTAATATATTTTGTGGTAGAGGTCAAAGAAAGTATTGTTCTGGGCTAAATCATATTGTCCCAAAATAAATTGGGAAGTTTTGTTTGTTTTGTTTTGCTTTGTTTTGTTTTTCAAGACAGGGTTTGTCTGGTTAGTTGACTCTATCATTAAATTCCCTCTGTAGACCAAGCTAGCCTCAAACTCAGAAATCTGCCTGTCTTTGCACACATACAAACCCTCATCTCCCAATGCTCAGAGTAAAGATGTGCACTAACACACCTGACTGACTTCTTGTTTCTAGGAGAAGAATTTGGACACAGAGATGTATACACTGAGCAAATCCTATATACTGTAAGAAACATAGATTAAACAATCTTTCCAGTGGCCAATACTCCAAAGATTGGTTAAAAAATACCCAGAAACTAAGAGAAACCCATCTTAGATAATTCTTTAGCTTCAATATCATAAATGGGAACAATGGTAGATTTTTAGCAAAGAGAGCATATTTGACTACTGATAAAAGCTATAATGCCTTATAAACTTGAGATGTGAAATGACTCTTACTTAAGGACACAATGATTTGATAATCTAGAAGTTCAAAACACCTAAAATATTACCAGTAAATTTATGATGTGGATATATATTTGACAAAGATGATGATTTAAAAAGTTTATTGCTATGAAATAATGACTGATAATTAAAAGTAGAAATTATCCAAGTATAACACTATTTACACTTAAATATATATTTTTATTTTAATATATTGTAAGATAAAATTTTAAAAGAAATAGTAGCATAGCTTTATTTCCTTCCAACTACATTGAAGACAATATAACAATAATCATGCTATTTTTCCAAATTGTAGATATCCGAAAAAAATGCATTCTGTAAATTTTTGGTCCTGAGACTGACATTTTTACAAACTTGGGGAAAATGAGAACATAAGGATTATTGGAAAATAAGTAGGTATTGGGGATCCTGCTTTCAACTATTGTGAAGAGTTAACTTTAGCTGCATAACTATAAAAATATAAATAGACATATATCCAATGTATATCATATATATGTACATGTTTAGTTAGGGGTTTATTGCTGTGAACAGACACCATGACCAAGGTGACTCTTATAAGAATATCACTTAATTGGGACTGGCTTAATAGGCATTATCACCAAGACAGGAGTATAGCAGTATTTAGGCAAGAATGGCACAGGAAGAGCTGAGAGTTCTATCTCTTCATATTAAGGCTGCTAGGAGAATACTGGCTTTCAGGTAGCTAAAAGGAGTGTGTTAAAGCCCAAGCCCACAGTGACATACTTTCTCCAAAAAAGAACACACCTCCAAATAGTGCCATTCCTGAGCCAAGCATATTTAAACTACCATAATACACAAGGTAAATATTAGTGTTTTATATTTAAAGTAACTAAAAACAATACAACTAGTCTAGCACAGCCTAAAATACACAAGTACATAAATATTCTCAAATGTCTCTTCTGATGCAGACAATATTATGATTATCTAAAATGTAATGGGGCTACAAACAGAATGTCACAGAGAAATATGAAAAAAATTTTTTGTACCATTATATTTATGTAGGAAGCTGCTTCAGTTGTCATTTGTCAGGTACCTTTCATGAATGCTAAACTCCTCAAATCTGAATGTATTCTTTTTACTTCAGACACAGATAAAAGTACACCTCTGTACAACAGATCTCAAACTAGAGTTTTAAAGAAATGAAAACTCATTCAAATACTTTTTCTAGCTTCATATCACTTGATGGATATAATCTCTCATGTCACGAGAAGAAATCTATGTAATAAAACATCAACTAATAGAAAATTTGTCAACTTTTTTGAAACAATTTACACAGAAACAGAATCCTCAGGACTGTGAAAGCTTCATGATGAGCCTTAAATGGAGTTCATGGGCCTTTTAAATTATCCAAAATTAAATCACTTTCTTGAGTTTTAGTAAAGTATGACATTATTTTCTAAGCATTTGAAATTTGTGGATTCTTCTGTAGACTATATCATAAATCTTTACTAACTCAATATGTGTTTCACTGAGTCATCCTCTCCATGACTACATTTACTTTAAAAAAAAGAACATTCATTGACATGAAAATCAATAGAGGTTTTTACAAATAATTGTTAAAATGGTCAGTGATTATACAATTTTCTAATCAGCCCATTCCTGAAGGGGATGTTAGACAATTTTGCAAGAATACCCATATGACTCAATTCTGCCTGAATATTAAGAGTGTTATAACTCTCCTGTTAAAACAAGAATCTTGCCTTGATTTGTTTTCATTGTGAAAGTAAATCGCTCCATAATTTTATTGTTTATTCAATATTAATTTCAATTTAAGTCATTCTTTAAAAGTCATTTCCCATATTTTGTCTGTTTCTTTCTGGATTTTAAATATAGGTATTTAAATGAATGGAACTTCATCATTCACATGTATTATGAGCTTGTCTATTTTATTAATCATCTAACTTAAAATGTTATGAAGTATTAATTTAAATGTTATAGCTTTATTGTTTTGGATCTATGGTTTCTTTATATTTCTAAATATTTAAAGAATTTAATATACATGGTGTATTAATGTACCACTGCATAGATGAACCACCTATTGAATTATTCAGTCACAAAAGCATTTTATGTTTTGTTTAGAAAAATACATAGAAACAAACATGGTTTTAAAGAAAAAATATTTTGTAGCTGGCATAAAAAAGTTAATCCTCATTGATTTATAGCAGTCTCTTGGCCAAGATGCCTGTACATCTTCACACATACAAAAGCAAAGCTACATGACATAAACACTTCAAGAGACTTCCTGCAAAGCTATATTTGTAGCTAAAATTGCAGGGAAATATTAAGTCAATATGAAGAGATTTAAATCTGTGACAGATCCAAGTGACAATTGACCAAAGGATTGGATGATAAGACGGTGTTTTAGCTTCCTGGCTTGACTCAAAGAAATTAAATTTGCTTAGTTTAGTCATTATTTAATCAGTGGAATATGCAATACTACTGACATTTATCTTCATTCCTTTGTTATATTCCTTATTTGAGCATCCCCTATTAAAACATTTTTATCTTTTTATCTATTATTTTATTAAACAAATGTAAATCACATTAAAATGAGGAAATAGTTTATCCTATATATTTCTATCCTCATATATTGTGTTATGCATATATAGCTATCTTAGCTAACAATGTTTAAATTAACAGTGAGACATCTTTTATCACAAATAATTCTATATTCTTTGATTCAATAGGATTTATTAAAATAACAAAAAGTTATTTAATTGTTCATTTTCAAATTCAAAGTAGCCATTTTACATACATAAAGGATAATAATTTTAAAATCATGATTTTATATATATGAGTTCTGAATATTTATATATACATAACAAAAATAGACTTTCCAAATTGGATCATATATGCTTTTGAGCCAGTAGAGGTCTTAAATGGAAACAAGAGTTTGAATTACAATAAAGGAGAATCCACACAAATGAAAATAGAATTTAAGCACATAGCTTTCTACTTAATATATAAATATATAGATACATGCATATAGATATATATCAAAATATGTGAATGTTGTATACATACATGTAAGACGCACAAATAAAATTTGATGGTTAACATAAAGGAAGATTGGAATCCTTGCACATTCCTTGTGACAAAATGGTGTATCAGTTTTGAAAAAAGTTGACTCTGTATCAAAATAAGCCATTTAAAAAAATTGGTACAAGAAACACATATACATACATATCTTTAAGACAAGTAAGAATGCATAAAAAATAAAGACAGATGATGGGTCATAGCAACATTATACAAAATAGTCATGAAAGTGCTAAAAATATACATGCCCATGATTCATGGATGAATAAGTATTATGTGATAATATTTATATTATAGAATAAATATTAAAACAGTAAAAACCTATGAACTCTTATTAGTGATAGTAATGATAAACAGAAATATTATATGCTGGATGAAAACAAAGTAGACAAATAGAACATCACATATCTTATGTTTTCATTTATACAAAATATGTAATATATAAAATATATGAACAACAAACACAAAAAAATTAATAAAAACATGTGTTCCATGAACTCTGGGAAAACTAAAGAGAAATTATTAGTGGATTAGGGGAATTTTATTTGGGAATAATGAAAATATTCTATTATTGAATTGGGTTTGGTAGCTGCACAAGAGCATGAATAAAGACCATTATATTGTAACTCTACAATTCTCATAAATTAGTTTAAAGTTGTGTTTTCATAAGAATAATATAAGCCAAAATAACACCAGAGTACGGAGACAGCAGGAAAAAATTCTGACACCTATAGTAATGAGAAAATTTATATGAACATGATTTACTATTAAATTAAATAATTATAAAATCTTAATTTTTATTAAATATTACAGTATAAGACAAACTATGTATAAAACACTATTCTAAGCATTCATTTCTTTAATCTTCAGCCTCAATAGCTAGATATTGTCATTTTCCTCATTTTTTCAATGTGAAGACATAAAAAGCTCTATAATATAGGAGATATCAATGGGCATGTACAATACAATACACATAGCAAAAGAACCATCTTGCCTCTAAATCCGGATAGTATTATTTCCATGTTCTTGCAGTGATTCAGTCTAATAAATACTCTATACATAAGCATGCTTGTATTTGTTTGTATATGAATGTATGTGTGTATATAAACACATATATATGTATTCTGTCTCTTTCCATATCTTTCTCTCCTTTCCTCTCTTCCCTTCTCTCTCCCTCTGCCTTTCTCTGTCTTCCTCTGTCTTCCTCCCTCCCTCCCTCTCTCTCTCTCTCTCTCTCTCTCTCTCTCTCTCTCTGCTGCTACTCTGCTGCTCTATTTCTTTCTCATATATATATATATATATATATATATATATATATATATATATATATTCCTTTAGAGAACCATCATTTACAGACTGATACCACTGGGCACTTGAAATGTCAGTGAATGAGCCCTCAATTAATTCTACCCAATGACTGCATAAACCCCCATACCATTAGGCTTTCCCAACTGAGACTTTTTTATAACAGAGCTTTGTAACTAAGATTTATTTCAATATTTTTTGACTTGTGGATACTAGGTTTGGAAATTTTATGCTATAATAATAGTAACTAATTCAAATTTTGCATTGATGATTTTTAATCTGAGAGACATTGGTAATTTAATTAAATAATTTAAAATTTTATTGACTACTTTTTGTATGAATTGTACTTTCAAAGGAAAATAAGATTGTTTGAAATGATGACATCTGTACTTAAATGAGAAATCATGTTGGAGCTGGAGATATGACTCAGCAGTTAAGAACATTGGCTGCTTTTATGGCACCCAGTTTTCAGCACCCATACAGTAGCTCACAACTATTTATAACTGCAGTTCCACGAGATTTGAGGACTATTCTTGAACTCCACAGACCCAAGTCATGGATAGATATCGGCACTCATAGACATCATATCAATTTGAAAAGAATGAGAAATCATTAGTGTGGTATCATGCAGTTATAACAGTTGTGAATGGCTGATAATTTATCTGTCTCATATTGTGTTTGTGTTTGAAAATTCCTAAGAAACTGTTAATAATGTCACTGGATTAAATACTTAGTAACAAACCAGTAATTAAACTTCATTCTAAGTTATTATTTTTCATTTTATGTTATGATGCTTTTCATTAGAATATCCACTTTACTGTCCTTTATATGAAAATTAGCATCTTGAATGAAATAATACACAAACATTTAAAATATTATTTTAATAAATGTATTTCTACTTATTTAAGAGTAAGGGAAGAAAGAGTCTAAAGTGAGATCATACATGGATGGACCAGGCAGACATGCTTCCTGAGACAGAAGGAAGGCAGGTTGTTAAGTGGGAGGATCTCTAAGAGGCAGATCCCCCACTCTCTATAAGTCTCTCAGTCAAGGTATTTTTCTGTTTTATTCTAAATTAAAGACAATCTGAGAGATTTAGAGGCTCAAATATTTCTATTTTCATTGAGTTCACACAGGTAGAAAGGAAATTACCATGTTTCTCTCTGAGATTTCTTTTTTTTTTTTTCCTTTTCTTTTTTTCGGAGCTGGGGACCGAACCCAGGGCCTTGCGCTCGCTAGGCAAGTGCTCTACCACTGAGCTAAATCCCCAACCCCCTGTCTGAGATTTCTAACAGAACAAAACTTTAAGAATTCATGAATGGGTAACGAGGGTTCATGTGATTTTTAGTATCTCTGTTGGCCCAATGCAAACTGTCATATCACAGAAAAGAATTTCTTTAATGTTGTATGCTATTACGGGATGAGAAACAAACAGGTTCTATATGATAAATTTTTTCATGTTAATATGAAGGATGATTTCACACTGTATATAAAATTATGAAAGATTTCTCTGTTAGAACTGTGGTATGAGGCTAATTCTCCTACAGAAATATGTGAGTTTGAGACAGAGTTTCTTAGTAAATAGAGAAGAAATATATCAAAAATATCAACACAAACATAATAAATTATACATGAACAGCTTAATAATTGGTAAAACACATATAGTCAACCTTTTATATCATATTTGCTAAATACTAAATATACAGATTTTTTGAATTTTATCTTTAGAATTGAACAAGTTTCATGGAGAACAGAAAATAGAAACAAGACAGGCAGCTTGGAATAGGGACCCTGAAAATAACAGTTCCAGAAGATTCCTTGATTCTCTAGCTGAGATTGGCAGAATATAGTTCTGGTTTCTTATCATCTTTTAAATGAGAACCTGTGCCTCAAGGCTATACTGAATCTCCAATTGCATTAATCCTTTCCGATGAACAGCTCTGGAACTAGAGCTCGAGATTTTTGTTGCAGAAATTGGTTATATCCATTATCCAATTTCAATCCATTTTCTAAATGATTTTAGAGTTGCCACATCAGAAGAAGGTATGTTACAGACACACTGAAGACACATTAGTAGAAGACTTCCTAGTCAACAGAATGCAATCTGGGTACCTACCTCTGGGTAGGGACAAGCCATCTCTCTTCTTGTATTGGTCAACTCAGTTAGACAGGTCAATCAGCTAGTTAAGGATAAGCATCAAGAAAGTGGATTCTCTGAATTCCTGCCTTTTGTGCAAGCTTTCTGAGTAGTAGCCATGCAGAGTAATAAAAACCAGCTTGTTTTACTGCATTACTCATAAAATGATAACTTTGTCTTTTCTTCTTTATACTTAGCATACCATGCTTTTCCTACAACTTCAGGCTTCACTCACTATTAAATCTCTTCCCTAATATGAGGCTGATTCTCTATCAGGTGACTAAATTCCATGCTACTTTATCTCAAATGGTCTGTCTTTTGTATCTTCCTCTTCTTCATCTTTCATCACCAGGCAGCTAATGAGATTTACAGCTTCCCTACCTTGGGATTTTTCTCTTACACTTTCATTAAAATTGTCCTTGAGCTTTGAGAATGTTCTCAAATTATTCTAGTAATAAGACCAAGAACCCGCAAATGAGATGCCAATTTCCCCTCACACAACATAAGACAAAAGTCCTTGGATTCTTAAAACTTTCCAGCAACAATATCAGAATCTACAGAAATAAAATTTGTGACAATGTAGCACAATACAACACTATGTAGTGAAATAATATCTCTATCTGACAAATCCTGGCAACAGAAGCTTAGCGATAAGTAAACATAGCTGCCAGCACGGATAGATCCTATCTTAAAAGGAGAGCCACCTTTTGAAGGATATAGAAATGGTCCTTATTTGAAACTGCAGAGTTATAAGCAATTTCCAGTAAAATTTCCAGTAAACGCCCATCCTGACAGACACTTCCACTTTCAAACTTGATAAATTGTCGAGCCAATGGGCCATATTGACTTCCATTCCTATAAATAAGTTGTTGCCCATCATTGTCTTAAGTAAAGGAAAATATGCTCTGTTCAGGTGTGATTTGTACATGCCTTTGCTTCCTACATCATCCTAGTCTATTCCTGACCTCATATTCTCCACAGTTCTCTATATCTAAAACAGGTTGTTGTGCCTAAGTATGAGGGACTTAGTCAGAAGATCACAGACATTAAAATGTCTGATCCCAAAGGTTTGATGACTTCCAGCCATTTTTGACAGTTTTTAACTCAAAAAATATAAAAACATAGTTATATAAATAATATAATTAATTAGATATTATACAATAATATAATTAATATGACTAATATAATTAATATAAGTAATTGAAAATGGGAATATATGATTAGATTGAGTATGAATAACAATTTTGTGTATGCTTTGAAACTATGTAGTCCTGTTTATCATGAAACAAATAACAATACATAAAGTCTGATAAATGTCATGGAAAAAGCAAACAGTATCTCAAGAAATTTTTTGATTCTGTAGGGAAAATAGGAGGCTCCAAATACGATATGTATTAATTCATGTAGCTCAGGAATCACATGTTTTTAGCTGAATACCTTTCACAAAAGAACAATGAAAAAAGTTAGGTAAATGAAAAACAGGTTCACCATGTCTATGAAATAGATTGAAAAAAATGTAAACATCTTCTCCTGGTTATAAATTCTTGCTAGTTATAGAGTCAGGAGACAAGAATATGCCTAAATGTAAAGGTATTTAAAACATAATAAAATTTTTGATTCTAAAGTTAAAAGTGCAATTATTAGTCATGCTGCTCTCTAAATGTCATGTTTAAAAGAAATCATAAAAGTAAAACTTAGTGTTTTATTTTTCTGAACAGCCTTTAGGAATAATTATAGTTAGTACTTAATAAGAAATTAAGATGTTTTCACTCTGAAGCTTGATACTTTGGGGCACTGAAAGTGTTTCTTGATGACATAATTTTATTCAGACATCACTGCCCATAGGAATCAATGCGTTAATGAAATAGTAGTGGAAATTTATGTTTTGTTATCTTTCCAGGCAATGATTAAATGTTAGTTGTTAGCCATCAGTCTAGCCTGGAAAATCTTTCCAGTATAGATCATGGCAACCTCATTTTAATATTCAACATAATGTTTTCAAAATATTTTGATCTTAGGAATTTTTTTAAATGCAGCCACAGTGATTGACTAATACTGAATTTGTGGAATTGGACTTAGTTTAACCCTATATACTAGTCCATATGTTACGAAATATTGGTGATACCATTATAATATAAGATTATTAATGGAAATTTTGTCAAGGTAGAAAACACCCAAGTTCAGTATTATGGGTTGGCATCATATGACCTTAGAACAGCTTGATATTCTCAAATTCAAAGGTTTCAACATTTTATTTTTTTAGTGTAATTGCATAAAATAGTTTTGAATTACTCATAAATCTTTGGCATGCCTATGAGTGTTTCTGTGGTGCTGCCTTAAGGGCAATTTATTTAAAGTAAAATTTCAAAATGTTGATTTCATTTAGAAAATACACCCATGAGAGCAACTAAGTGATAATCAAGGATGATAGATGGTTTTAATTGAAACCCATACTTTAGAAACAGCAGGTCGTATCACAGCATCTTTTTTTTTAATTTTTTTTTTATTAACTTGAGTATTTCTTATATACATTTCGAGTGTTATTCCCTTTCCCAGTTTCCGGGCAAACATCCCCCTCCCCTCTCCCCCCTCCCCTTTCTTATCGGTGTTCCCCTCCCCACCCTCCCCCCATTGTCCCCCTCCCCCCAACAGTCTAGTTCACTGGGGGTTCAGTCTTAGCAGGACCCAGGGCTTCCCCTTCCACTGGTGCTCTTACTAGGATATTCATTGCTACCTATGAGGTCAGAGTCCAGGGTCAGTCCATGTATAGTCTTTAGGTAGTGGCTTAGTCCCTGGAAGCTCTGGTTGCTTGGCATGTATCACAGCATCTTAAATGGAAGTTTTCTATAGAATATCTTTTCTCAGTATTATATATAAGTAGAACAAAATGTGAGCTAAAACTTGAAATAAATGAGAAGATTGTCACAATTTTTAGCTACTTGGTGGTTCCTGGGAAGAAAGCATAAGCTACTTCAATTTTAATGACCATGACTGAAGAACAATATGGTAGTTGCTTTCATAGATGATGAAAGCTGAAAGGAAAACTCACTTTCAATATGTCTCAAGAAATGAAGAGCGTCTTCCTTAAAGAATCATTATGTGATGGTCACAGGTGCCCTCTCCCACTACTTGTTAGCATTAAACAGAAAATCCTGCATAGATTCACCACTTTTCTTATATCAAATAGGAGCAGTCAGTCCCTCATTTTAAGAGCATTTCTCCCTATTTGTTTTTTATTCTGACAAGTCAAACATGAGACATGATTTATTCTCTGAAAATAGGTGTAGTGATTGTAGCTATCTCAATGCAAAAGAAATGGAATGATTGGTCCTTTGAAATAAGTGAGAGAAGCTTTAGATTAAATTATTAATAAATATGTATTTACACAGGAAATTTGCCAAATATACAAACTGAAAATATTGTTCAAAAAATATAACACAAAAAATGAAATATAAGGCATGACAGCAGATACTATAGAAAGAAATAATAACCCAAGAAAAGAATGAGCAATTATATTGCCCCACAAATAATAACATAGAAAAAAATGGATACATTCTTAGAAACATGAAGTCTTACACACGAAATCAGGACATGTTAGGATATCTGAATAAAGCAAGAAGGAATACCTGGTATTTTAGAATATTTGATCACAAAAAGGCTGATAACTCCCCTGATGAATTCTGCTAAGTATTTAATGAAGAATTAATGCAAATATTTGTCATTTTCAAAAATATCTAAGAAGATGAAATATTTCCTCACTAATTTACTTTAACACTATATTAAAATGGATATACAATATATATTTTTAAAGGTATAACATTGTGGGAATTTGAATTAACGTGGTATTATAGCATGTTTGACTATTAGTAGATATGGACTTTTGATATAGGTATAGTCTTAATTGAGAAAGTGTGTCATAAATGAGTGGAATTTGAGGTCTCAGAAGCTCAAGCCAAGCCTAGTGGATCACTATCTTTTCATAATGTTATAGAGATACAGTGTTCTCTGCTACCTCTACAGCATTTTGTCTGCCTGCATGCCGCAGTAATTCTCTCCATGATGAGAATAGTTTAAACATCTGAATTATAAGCCAAACCCAGGAAATTTTTCTCCTTATATAAGAGTTGCAGTGGTATTTTAAGAAAGACATAAATAATTCCCTTAGAGAAATACAGGGCAACACAAGTAAACAGGTAGAAGTGGATAAAGAAGAAACAAAAAAAAAAAATCCATTAAGGAATTACAGGAAAACAAAATGAAACAGGTGGAGGAATAAAAAAAAAAAAACCATCAAGGATCTACAAATGGAAATAGAACAATAAAGAAATAACAAAGGAGAAAACTCAGAAGATAGAAAACCTAGGAAAGAGATCACGACTCATAGATGAAAGAACAGAACACAATAGATAGAAAACAGAATTGCAGGGATAGAAGATAACAAAGAAAAAATTGACACAACCTTAAGAAAAATGCAGCTGGGGATTTAGCTCAGTGGTAGAGCGCTTACCTAGGAAGCGCAAGGCCCTGGGTTCGGTCCCCAGCTCCGAAAAAAAAAAAAAAAAAAAAAAAAAAAAAAGAACCAAAAAGAAAAATGCAAAATGCAAAAAGCTCCTAACTCAAAACATCCAGGAAATCCAGGACACAATGTGAAAATCAAACCTAAGGATATTAGGTATAGAATCTTCACAATAAAGGGGCCAGTAAATATCTCCAACAAAATTATAGAAGAAAACTTCCCTAACCTAAAGAAAGATATGCCCATAAATCTACAAGAAGCCTATAGAGCTCCAAATAGATTGGACTAGAAAAGAAATTCCCCCTGTCAAATAATAGTCAAAACACAAAAAGCACAAAACAAAGAAAGAATATTAAAAGTAATACGGGGAAAAGTTCAAGTGACATAAAATACAGACCTATAAGAATTATACCAGACTTCTCAGCAGAGACTATGATAGCCAGGAGATCCTTGGTAGATGTCATACTGACCCTAAGAGGACAGAAATGCCAGCCCAGGCTACTATATCCAGTAAAACTCTCAACATAGGTGGAAAAACCAAGATACTCCATGAAAAAAAAAAAAAACAAATGTACACAATATCTTTCCACAAATCCAGCCCAAAATTCCAACACAAGGAGGGAAACTGCACTCTAGAATCAGCATGAAAGTTATCTACTTTCAAACAACCCAAAGGAATATATCCACACAAACATAATTCCACCTCTAACAACAACAACAACAACAACAACCTAGGAAACAACAATCATTATTCCTTAATATGTCTCGACATCAATGGATTTAATACCCCAATAGAAAGACATAGACTGGATGCTAAAAAGGACACAGCATTTTGCTGCATACAGGAAACACACCTCAGTGACAAAGGCAGATACTACCTCAGAGTAAAAGGGTAGAAAACAAATTTACAAGCAAAGAGTCCCAAGAAACAAGCTGGAGTAGCCATTCTAATATCGAATAAAATCAACTTTCAACCAAAGGTTATCAAAAAAGATAAAGAAGTACACATCATATTTATCAAAGAAAAATGCACCAAGATGACCCCTTAAAACTGAATATCTCTGCTTCATAGAAGGGCCCCTACATTCATAAAAGAAACCTTACTAAAGCTCAAATGGCTCATTTTTAGTAGGAGACTTTAACACCTCATTCTTATCAGTGGACTGATCATGGAAAAGGAAACTAAAGAGAGACAAAGAGAAACTAACAGAAGTTAACTAACAGAAGTTATGAGACAAATAGATTTAGGAGACATCTATAGAGCATTTAATTCTAAAACAAAAGAATATACTTTCTTCTCAGCATCTCATGGAAATTACTACAAAATAGAACATATTATTGGTCACAAAAAGGGCAAACAGATATAAGAAGTTTAAAATAATCCCATGCATCCTACTAGATCACCATAGACAAAGGCTGGTCTTCAATAATAACAAAATAAATAAATAACAGAAACCCCACATACATGGAAGCTGAACAATGCTCTATTCAATGATAGCTTGGTCAAGGGAGAAATAAAGAAAGAAATTAAAAACTTTTAAGAATTTAATACAAAAGGAAGGCACAACATACACAAACTTATGGAACACGATGAAAGTGGTGTTAAGAGGAAAACTCAGAGTTCTGAGTGCGCCCAAAGAGAAAGAGGGGAGAGCATAATTTAGCTGCTTGATAGAACAAATAAAAGCTCTAAAACAAAAAGAAGCAAATACACCCAAGAGGATTAGAAAGCAGGAAATAAACTCAGGCCTAAAATCAACCAATTAGAAACAAAAAGGACTATACAAAGAATCAACAAAACAAGAGATGGTTCTTTAAGAAAATCAACAAGATAGATAAACCCCTATCCAGACTAAAAAGAGGGCACAGAGAGAGTATCCAAATTAACAAAATCAGAAATGAAAAGAGAGACATAACAACAGAATCTGAGAAAATTTAAAAAATTATCAGATCGAACTTCAAAAGGCTATTTTCAACAAAAGTGAAAAATCTGGAGGAAATGGAAAATTTTCTAGACAAATACCAGGTGCCAATGTTAAATCAGGATCAGATAAACCCTATAACTCCTAAAGAAATAGAATCAGTTATTAAAAATCTCCCAATCAAAAGAGCCTATGACCAGATAGGTTTGGTGCAGAATTCTATCAGACCCTCATAGAAGACTTCATACCAATACTGTCCAAATTTTTCCACAAAATGGAAACAGACAGAGCACTAGCCAATTCTTTCTATGATGTCAGAGTTATACCTAAACCATACAAGTCCCAATGAAGTAAAAGAATTTGAGACCGATTTTCCTTATGAATATTGACAAAAATTTCTCGATAAAGTTCTTGCAAACAGAATCCAAGAAGACATTGAAACTATCATCCATTATAATCAAGTAGGCTTCATGCCAGGGATACAGGGATGGTTCAATATACAGAAATCCACCAACTGAATCCACTATATAAACAAACACAAATTAAAAAAAAACATAATCATTTCATTAGATACGGAAAAAGTATTTGACAATATTTAATACCCCTTAATGATAAAAGTCCTGGAAAGATCAGGAATTCAAGGCCCATATCTAACAATAGTAAAAGCCATGTACAGCAAACTAGTAACTAACACTAAACTAAAGGGAAAGAAAGTTGAGACAATCCTACCAAAATCAGGGACTAGACTAGGCTTCCCTCTCTCTTCCTACGTATTCAAGATAGTACACAAAGTCCTAGCCAGAGCAATTAAACAACAAAAGAAGTTCAACAGGAAGGGATACAAATTGGAAAGGAAGAAATCAAAATATCACTATTTGCAGACGATATTAGAGTATACATAAGTGACCTCAAAAGTTCCACCAGAGAACTACTCAGTCTGAAAAACAACTTCAGCAAAGTGACTGTGTATAACATTAACTCAAACAAATCAGTAGCCTTTCTATACTCAAAGGATAAACAGACTGAGAGAGAAATTAGGGAAATGACATCCCACAAAATAGTCTCAAATAATATAAAATACCTCGGTGTGACTCTAACGAAGTAAAGTTCAAGTCTCTGAAAAAGAACTGAAGATTTCAGAAGATGGAAAGATCTCCCATCCTCATGGATTGGCTGGAATGATGTAGCAATAATGGCCATTTTGGCCATTTTACTAAAAGCAATCTACAGATTCAATGCAATCCCCATGAAAATACCAATCCAATTCTTCAAGAGTTAGACAGAACAATTTGCAAATTCATCTGGAATAACAAAATACCCAGGATAGCTAAAACTATCCTCAACAATAAAAGGACTTCAGGGGGAATCACTATGCCTGAACTCAAGCAATATTACAGAGCAATAGTGTTAAAAACTCCATGGTATTGGTACAGAGACAGACAGATAGACCAATGGAACAGAATTGAAGACCCAGAAATGAACCCACACACCTACGGTCACTTGATTTTTGACAAAGGAGCCAAAACCATCCAATGGACAAAAGATAGCATTTTCAGGAAATGGTGCTGGTTCAACTGGAGGTCCATGCTTATCACCCTGTAAAAAGCTTAAGTCCAAGTGGATCAAGGACCTCCACATCAAACCAGATACACTCAAACGAATAGAACAGTGTCTTTTGCCTTACAGAAGGTTTGCAGTTTTATGAGATGACATTTGTCGATTCTTGATCTTAGAGCATAAGCCATTGGTGTTTTGTTCAGGAAATTTCTTCCAGTGCCCATGTGTTCCAGATGCTTCCCTAGTTTTTCTTCCATTAGTTTGAGTGTGTCTGGTTTGATGTGGAGGTCCTTGATCCACTTGGACTTAAGCTTTGTACAGGGTGATAAGGATGGATCGATCTGCATTCTTCTACATGTTGCCCTCCAGTTGAACCAGCACCATTTGCTGAAAATGCTATCTTTTTTCCATTGGATGGTTTTGGCTCCTTTGTCAAAAATCAAGTGACCATAGGTGTGTGGGTTCCTTTCTGGGTCTTCAATTCTATTCCATTGGTCTATCTGTCTGTCTCTGTACCAATACCATGCAGTTTTATCACTATTGCTCTGTAATACTGCTTGAGTTCAGGGATAGTGATTCCCCCTGAAGTCCTTTTATTGTTGAGGATAATTGAGAGCTGCTGCAAACCTTCTGTAAGGCAAAAGACACTGTTCTTAGGACAAAATTGGGAAAAGATCTTTACTAATCCTACATCTGATAGAGGGCTTATACCCAAAGTATACAAGGAACTCAAGAAGTTAGACCACAGGGAGACAAATAACCCTATTAAAAAATGGAGTTCAGAGCTAAACAAAGAATTCACAGCTGAGGAATGATATATGGCTGAGAAACACCTAAAGAAATGTTCAATATCTTTAGTCATAAGGGAAATGTAAATCAAAACAACCCTGAGATTTAACCTCATAGCAGTGAGAATGGCTAAGTTCAAAAACTCAGGTGACAGCAATTGCTGAGGACTCAGCTATACCTCTCTTGGGCATATACCCAAAAGATGCCCCAACATATAACAAAGACACGTGCTCCACTATGTTCATAGCAGCCTTATTTATAATAGCCAGAAGCTGGAAAGATCCCAGATGACCTTCAACAGAGGAATGGATACAGAAAATTTGGTATGTCTATTCAATGGAATATTATTCAGCTATCAAAAACAATGACTTTATGAAATTCATAGGCAAATGGATGGGACTGGAAAATATCATCCTGAGTGAGGTAACCCAATCAAAGAAAAACATACATGGTATGCACTCATTGATATGTGGCTATTAGCCCAAATGCTTGAATTACCCTAGATGCACAGAACACATGAAACTCAAGAAGGATGACCAAAATGCGGATGCTTCACTCCTTCTTTAAAAGGGGGACAAGAATACCCTTGGCAGGTAATAGGGAGGCAAAGTTTAGAACAGAGGCAGAAGGAACACCCATTCAGAGCCTGCCCCACATGTGGCCCATACATATACAGCCATCCCAATTAGATAAGATGGATGAAGCAAAGAAGTGCAGGCTGACAGGAACCGGATGTAGATCTCTCCTTAGAGACACACCCAGAATACAGCAAATACATAGGCAAATGTTAGCAGCAATCCACTTAAATGAGATCGGGACCCCTGTTGAAGGAATCACAGAAAGGTCGGGAAGAGTTTGAAGGGCCTGGAGACCTCATATGAACAACAATGCCAACCAACCAGAGCTTCCAGGGACTAAGCCACTACCCACAGACTATACGTGGACTGACCCTGGGCTCCAACCTCATACGTAGCAATGAATAGCTTAGTAAGAGCACCAGTGGAAGGGGAAGCCCTTGGTCATGCCAAGACTGAACCCCCAGTGAACGTGATTGTTTGTGGGAGGGTGGTAATGGGGGGAGGATTGGAAGGGGAAACCCATATAGAAGGGGAGGAGGAGGTGTTAGAGGGATGTTGGCCAGGAAACCAGGAAGGGGAATAATAATTGAAATGTAAATAAGAATTATTCAAGTTAATAAAGATAAAAAATAAGTAAGTAAATAAGTGAATAAATAAATTAATTAATTAAAAATTATAAAGTATAGAATTTTAGGTAACTAAGGAGACAAGATTCATAGAATATTACTAGCAAGCAAATGTAACTAATAATTTTTTTACCATTTCATGAAAATATGAGTGCTCTATGGTGTAATTGATTCAGTAAATGCTTCATTTTCACTTATCATGAAAAGGGATTTTTCTGTATGGTATGTCAATTAAAGTCAATGACTGCTGTTTTAAAATATAAAAAAATTAGCTGTTTATCTTGTTCTTTAATAAGTATCCCATATTTCCTTCCTAGATCAATCATGTAGTTAGGATGAGTACAGAAATTTATGACTAATTCCACTAAGAATTTATAGGAAGGTCATTGTATCAAAACAGAATTTTTCTACATTGTTGGAAACATTGTTGAAATTTCTTTGTATAATGCCAATTGGAGCTGAGTGTGTAATTCTACTATAGTAGCCAGGGTTTAATTGTTGTGAAGAAACACCATGAATAAGGCAACTTTTATAAGGACAACACCTAATTGGGGATGACTTACAGTTTCAGAGGTTCAGTACATTATCATCATAGTAAAAACCATGGTCTCATCCAGGTAGACAAGGTGCTGAAGAAGGAACTGAAAGTTCTACACATTGATCCAAATACAGTCAGGAAAACTGACTTTTCCAATACTGGACCCTGCTTGAGCACTAGGAGGCTTCAAAGGCTGACTACACAGTCACACACTTCCTCCAAAAAGGCCACACTTCCTAATAGTAGCCTTTCCAATGGGCTAAGCATATTCAAATCTCCACATCCACTATAAACATGTTAGAAACAAAAAGATACATATCAACAAGGTTCAGTCAAGAATGCAGCAATCATACTTCAGCATGCAGCTCAGTTGAGTTGCCCTGAGTACAGAAAACCTCAAAGTCACAACCCATGGCCTTGAAAGCACAGAGGTTTTAATAGAAAAAATGCCAGATTGACAATTTAGTACCTATTCTACATTTACGGCCCCAGGTCTTAATGGAAATACATAACTTCTCTCTTGAATTTAAAACTTATTGTCAAAAAGAACCTACTTTGATTCTCATATGAAATTGTTGGACATGGGCTTTCAATTGAATCTGGAACATTAACATTTTGGGACTATTCTGGGATAATTATAGATTTGGAATACAGAAATTAAACACAATGTGTTGGTTATTGCTTATTATTGAAATGATCTTATTTTCCTGATTTGTTTACAAATGGTGGAAATGTAAGAGACGACAGGACTTTTAGATATAGGCTCTGTTCTTAGGCTCTTCGATAATTTCTGACAGGATTCTCATCAGGAATTTAGGTACTTCTTATATACCAAATTTATTCTCAGAAGATACTTTCTTAAAAAAAATCTTAAAACTTTCCAATGAATCATTCTCAGTCTTTAAGTTAGGTAACTTGTCTTATCCGACTCTTCCATAAATGTGAAGAAACTAAAGAGATTAAGGCTATATATTATTAGCAGAGCAACAGAGTGAAAATAGAAGAGGGGGTGTTAAGTAGAAGGAGAACATTAAAGACAAAGTAAAAACAAGACAATGCCATCTACGGTTACAGTGAGAAGAGAAACAGATAAAAATAAAAATATAATTACAAAATCTAAAGTAGTCTTAGCCATCAGGAAACTAAAGCCTTGTGACTCCTCAATCCCAAGCCAAATTGTGCTGCATGGGAAAGCCTGTCTCAAAAACTATGGGAAGCTGTAGAGAGACAAAAAATGAAGGGCAAAGCTGGTTCACAAAATCATGTTCTATATGATAGAATAGTATAAACATGAAGGAAAGAAAAGAGAGCAAGAGTTCACTTTGTCACTATGTCATCACTTGTCTTTGATGATGCAGTCTCTTCCATGATCCATATAAATTTGGGAATTGGTTTACCAAGACAATATGAGCATATAAAGTAAAATATCTCTAAATGAAATTTTGTCACTGAAAGCCACTAAGCCAAATATTCAGAGAAAAAATAAGGAAGCAGAATGGTAGCATCTACATCTATACCAAGCAAGTGATGATGTGGAGTTAATGCCATTCTATAGAACGTAGAGATGAGGGGACTTAGAAGTAGGAGACATATGAATTAATTCTTTGAAAGCAAAACAGATTAACTTGAGGGAACTTACCGGACTTGGGTATAAAACCTAGGAAAACTAATAATCTTTTTCTGTTTTGGGCACTGAATGCAATTACTAGGGATTTCTTGAAATCTCCTGTCATTATACTTCAAAATTCGACAAGTGTATAGTATGTTTTGTTCATCTGTTTATACTTTCATTTGACTAATCATATCAATCAATGTTTACCATTTTCCACTGTGTTCTAGCATTTGCATTCAGTCATTCTTCCTGAAATGCTATCATTCATATATTATTTCTTTATAAAAGAGGTAAGTGGAGGTTACCTTTAATGATCCTCTTTGGATTTATCATTTTCTAATAAAGGTAATAATAAAGACTTAAAGTTAGATAAGGACAGCAGAAGAAGGTAAAAATTACATGCCAATATGATTGATGAATAAAATTGTAAAAATCTTTAGCAAGACAATTCTGAAGAAAATGAATATTACCATCTTAAGATCAGGATTCTAAGCAGGTTTAGCATATGTAAATCAATAAGTGTGATGTACTAAATTAACATACAGCAGCATATACAATAATCTCAGTAGAAGCAGAACAACTGACAATGTAGCATATATTTATTATTAAAAGTTCTCATCGACCTGGACATTGATAGAATGTGTCTCAAAGCGTAAAGATTACATATAAGAAAGAATCAATCATAAGAAGTAAAAATACTAAATTCTTTTAAGATTTGGAACAAAAAATGGATTCTTATTCTCATTATTTGTATTTGTTATTTGAATAGAATTCCTTCATAGGATTAGGTTTCAGTTATACAAAAAGGAAATTTATTCTTACTTTACATCATATACAATAGTCTACCCACATTGAAGAATTTAATGTAAGATATAAAACAATAAAGCTAGTAGCATGAAATATAGGGAGAAGAGTTGGTTATTTCTGAGATTTTACACTCAGAGATTGCAAGAAAAATATAACAATAGTAACATATAAACCTTATCACATTAAATCAAAACATACACTCACTGCAAGAAAATAATATTATGAAGTTATATTGAAAGATAGCATATTTGATGCCACAAAATTAAAGAATTAATACCCAAAGGGTATTCAGAAAGCAAATAAACTAATTTTAAAATGGGAAAATAAACATTCTTACTTTTCAAAAACATTAACAGAAGTAACAGTAATTTAATAGAAGCTCCAATATATAATATGGACACATGATCCACTATATTCAGAGCAGCCTTTTCTATAATAGCCAGAAGTTGAAAAGAACCCAGATGTCCTTCAACAGAGGAATGGATACAAAGAATGTGGTATATTTACACAATGGAATATTACCCAGCTATTAAAAACAATGACTTCATGAAATTCTTAGGAAAATGGATGTACCTTGAAAATATCATTCTGAGTTAGGTAACCCAATCATAGAAGAACACACAGGATATGCACTTAACAAAAAGTGGTTATTAGCCCAAAATCTCAGAATACCCAAGATACAATTCACAAATCACATGAAGCTCAAGAAGAAGGAAGACCAAAGTGTGAATGCTTCAGTTCTTCTTAGAAGGAGGAACAAAAATGCTCACAGGAGGAAATATGGAGACAAAGTGAGGAGCAAAGACTGAAAGGCCATCCAGAGACTGCCCCACAAGGGGATACATTCCATACACAGCCACCAAACCCAGACAATATTGTGGATGCTAAGGAGTGCATGCTGGCAGGAGTCTGCCAGAGTCTTACAAATACAGAAATGGATGCTCACAGCCAATCAATGAATTGAGAACAAGATCCCCAATGGAGGAGTTAGAGAAAGGACTGAAGTAGCTGAAGGTGTTTGCAACCCCATAAGAAGAAGAAAATATCAACCAACCAGACATCCCCTGCCCAGAGCTTCCAGAGACTTAACCAACATTGCAAGACAACACAGGGATGGAACTATGTTTCCATCTGCATATGTAGGAGAAGATGGCCTTGTCAGGCATCAATGAGATGGTACTTGGTCCTGTTAAGGCTTGATGCCCCAGTGCAGAGGAATGTCAGGGAAGGGAGGTGGGATGAAGCAGGAGGGTGGGATCCCAGGTTTATCCTAGAGGGGAAACAGGGAAAGATGATGACATTTAAAACATAAATTAAAAATTGCAATTAGAAACAGAAAAGAAAGTAAAAAAAACAAAGAAAGAAGAGTATTTTTAATGGGGAAAGACAGTGCCCTTAAATAAAGATCTTATTTACTCAAGTAAAGCCCCCAGTACTAGATGCAATTTAATTGAAATGGAAACTTCTAGTTTCTTTGGAAACTAGTCATATCAAATGATGTTCTTCAGGGTCACACAGGTAAAAAGATGCTATCTAATGCAGACACATATCTTCCTCCCTAGTGGATTCTTCTGCAGTTCCTAAGTCATACTTAGTGTTTGCTATGGTACTGATTTGCTAACAAAGAATATTAAGCTTTCCCCCAAAGAACTATTGCTGAACAGGTCCTCTCCTCCCATATCCTAATATCTGTGCTCTTCTACAACTTCTGCTGGGTATTGGGCTAGAGGAGAGATTGAACACTTATTAAAAGTAGGTTGCAAAATATTATGCCTAAATTTTTGTCTCATTAATTATCTGTCCCAATATTGCCATAGATATCCACCAACATTGCAGGCAATTATCCTGTACAACATGATGATAAGGCCTTATTAATTAATATTCCACTAACTCATATTTATCTAAATTAAGCTGGTAACCAACTAGAAACTTCACTTGTACTGACTAGCATTCATAAGGCTGGAAGGTACTATACACATTATCAGGGAAGAAAAGTATTCATCACTATCACATAGCTACCAAACATGAGGCACATAACAGTAGGGCTCCTGAAAGATATATCAATTTATGCAATATTGGCATGAATGCTGTGGTAGTAGTCAACCACTTGTTCATCCTAGTATATTCAGTACCTAAAGGTTTATCAAGGAAATAAAGAGGACATAGCATAATATTCACATCCAATAGTAAAATTCTACATCTTCAAAGATATTGCTCTCTTTGAGGCACTGTTATATTGTCACTGCTATTGTAGAACCCGAAAAGGTTAATGGCTGAGGAATTTCAGTTATGCACAGTTATTAAATTTTGCATTAAGCAGAGACCTATGCTGCATATATCTAAAACTCTATGTCCACTTTAATTACCATAATGTAACACAGTTTTATTCCCAGGCTTGTTGTTTTGTTTGCTATGTTATGTCTGTGCCATTATTATTGAATAGTTATAAAAAAAATCTTTGTATAGTTATAGAAACAGAGATGTATCCCCTTCTCTCCCTCAACATTTTTATCATCATTAACAATTCATCTGTCTTATGCCTGACACTAATTCTCTTACTATTTAATGTTACTTGTCAGAGTTTCTCTTTTAGTAAAGTGAAATTTTTTGACTTTCATGTGTGCCATAATCAGAGGGGTCAAACTGACTATTCCAGTTATTTGTCATTTAGAATCCTTGTGTGTCAGATTTTGCCTGAGTGGAACGTACCTGCTATGCTTAGATAATCTTAGCAAAACAGACACAATATATTGAACACATTTTATGTAGAAATATATAAAGAGCAATCAAAATAAAATAGGTAAACCCAATATATACACATACATACATATATATATGTAAACATATTTATCATGTGTTTAAAATTCAATTCCACTTTATTAAAGTGATGTATGCTGACATTTATATATTCATGTTATAATACCTATTTGAGATATACTATTCATTTTAAAAGACCAAGAAAAAAGGCATAATTTCACTACAAATAACCTTTGATGAATTTACTTGAAAATATCTATATTTGAAAGCTGAGCTGCTTATTGCTCAGTTCTGACAAGCAACAAATATATATATGTATATATATATATATATATATATATATATATATATTCTGAACCATTAGATACTTGAGTTTTTACTCATAACACTTGAACAAGAATGTCTCTGAAAATTATCAGTGTGCTTGATGATGCACTAATACATTCAGCACTCAATGAAGTAAGAAACCTCTTGCAGAATATAACATTATTGATCTGAGGTAAATGTGCTGCACCACAATGCTACTACATCAATATTTGACACTTCTACATTGTCTCTAAATGTGTATAGAGACTTCAGGGGACAAATCTTTCTTTTGAGCTAGTCAATATCTAAGTGATAATTTACAAATGGTCTTTTAAATTTATTTCCACAGTCTCCAGAGAAGGAAAATATAATAAAAGAACACAATAGCAATACGCCAAGGTTTAAATACAACAAAAAGATATTTAAAATAATAGTAGAAATGCACTAATTAGTAAGAAAGTGATTCACTATATTTACCTGATACCCATACTTATTTTAAAATAATACTAAAGAGTACATACAGTAATATTTAATTTTATCTGTATATAAAGGAGGTATCAAAAAACTGACATGCACTTGATATATTGTTACAATATAAATGTAATAATTCTAAAATACAATACAATTAGAATAATTTGTTAAAACCGTATTAATTCACTGATATCATAAAAGAGAAAATTACTCACAGATCTATGAAGTCCAAGTTTCTTGAAATTAAATTATGTGGCATTATAATTATACTTTCATTGAACTGTCTTTGAAGTGTTTTTAAATGACAGAAGGTGCTGATTTATTGCCTATTAGTGACTACAATTGAGCTTCAACTAGTATAGTTTGTTTGTTTTATTTTATTTTATTTTATTACTATTCTTCAGAAACCCATTTGCTTTCTAAGGAGATACAGAAAATGAGTGGATTTGGGTGGCATAAGTGGAGAAGATCTCAGTGGAGTTGGGGGAGAAGAGATTGTAATCAGAATATATTGTATAAAAAAATTACTTTCAATAAAAGGATCATAGGAAGATAGCAAAAACTCAAGTGAAATATTGGTATCTGTACAGTTAGCAAATTGATTAAAATAGGCTAAAGCTGGAGTAAACTAAGAAATATGGTTCTGTCCACTATCACCAGTATTTCTTGGATTGGTTAACTTTTGCCAATAGTGGCAAAGGCTAAAGCCAAGTGGGAAGAGAGAACCTCTGTTGAGAAATGGCCTCCATTAGATTGACTGATGGCATATTTGTGGAATGTTTAATTGATTGAACCATTATTATTTGTATGGAAGTTCCCATCTCACTGTGGGTAGTACCACTTCTGATCTGATGGTTCTGAGCTTTATAATAAATGAAAGATGAGGATTCAATAGAAAATAAGCCAGTATACATTTACCTCCATGTTCTCTACCTCTGTTTTTGTTTGAGTTCCTGCTCTGAGTTCTCTTAAAGATCATCTGTATTCAAAATATGCAAGCCCAGATAAACTCTTTCCTCCATAAATTGCGTTTGGTCATAGTATTTATCTCAGCAACAGGAAACCAAACTAAGATATTCATTTATAACTTTATATTTAGATTAAGAAGTTTTAGCCTTATAGTGTTCTTCCGGATTGCACCTAATAATTTGTTTAGAATGATAAAATTTGGGGATGTATCTTCAAATACAAATTAATATCCTGTGCAGGTAAATCTTACAGAATTAAAATAAAATTTTATAGAGAATTATTAAAGTAATAATTCTTGCTTTCTTATAGTAGTTTAATGTGGATATTGTTTATATGTAAATTTTCAGGATATTAAAGTGATTTAAAAATTACTAACATTTCAGTCTTTTATTAAATATGGAGATAAGTGAAACACTTAAAGTATTTGACAGTTAACAAGATGGCTCAGTGATCACACACATACACTAAGAGAAGAAAGAATTCAATAAATAAACAAAACAAATTTAAGTATTAAAATTAAAATTATATGACAACATAACCAATAAGTGAAAGCTGTGAGTTTAGCAAGTTGAAAGATTTGTTAATTATGCAAGCAGGAAACAAGTTTAATATAAGTTTAAAATGAAAATGTCCTTTCTAAAGGCAAATAATAAAATGAGACAATTACTCAGGAAAAACTATTTGGCATGCAGTTGACAAAAGTATGATGTGAGAATCAAAGTTGTAGTTTTACCAAGACAGTGCTAGCAGTGAAAAGAAGTAGCTTTCCTGCAAATAAGTGCAAACCTAGTTTGAGGTGTGACATAAAAATTTACAAATGTAAAACAAAACCAGGAAAAAATGATGACTCTTGGTTTAAAGTTGTTGGTCCGGTTCTGCAAAGTGTCACAATGAATATGAATTTAACTGGAAGCAAAAGAGCAAGTTTTTAAATCCACCACATACTCTAGCTTAATGGGAAACTGTACTGATACATAGGGCTAATTCAAGGAAAAATTACTATTAAAAACCCATAGAAGGCATGAATACAGGCAGAATTGTTTCACTCATACAACAGAAAACTCTATGCAAACAGAGTGCAACTTTATGTATCCAAGGTGTTATTCAGTTTAAAATGCACCTTGTGGGAGGAAAGGTTTCTTTGATAGAGGATGAGTGAGACACTGAGCTCTATCATGACCAGATAAAAACATAGCAAAAGGAGCAGGAGGGAGAAAGAGAAAAACACAGAGAGAGTATGAGAGAAAGCTATAGACCAATATCCAGTGATTAATATAGAAATAAAACTCTCAATAAAATATTTGCAAAGTGAACATAGAATGATCAATCACCATGATCACATTGGCTTTAGGAATATGAGGATGCTCTAACATATGAAAAATAGCAAGTTCAATGAATCATATAAACAGACTAAAGGAAAAATGTCACATGATCATCTCAACAGATGTATTAAAGTAGATGAGCATTTTAAAAGAAGTAAATTTAAATTGTCTCAGACCCTGCACAAAAATCAATACCAAATGAAAATAAGACCCCAGTGTAAACCATAAAACTCTAAAACTGCTAGCAGACCTGATAAGGAGTTCATTTCACTAGATAGGCACAGCTAAAGGTTTTTTTTTTTTTTTTTTTTTTGTTTTTTGTTTTTTTTTTTGTTTTTTTTTTTTTATTAACTTGAGTATTTCTTATATACATTTCGAGTGTTATTCCCTTTCCCGGTTTCCGGGCAAACATCCCCCTCCCCCCTCCCCTTCCTTATGGGTGTTCCCCTCCCAACCCTCCCCCCATTGCCGCCCTCCCCCCATAGACTAGTTCACTGGGGGTTCAGTCTTAGCAGGACCCAGGGCTTCCCCTTCCACTGGTGCTCTTACTAGGATATTCATTGCTACCTATGGGGTCAGAGTCCAGGGTCAGTCCATGTATAGTCTTTAGGTAGTGGCTTAGTCCCTGGAAGCTCTGGTTGCTTGGCATTGTTGTACTTTTGGGGTCTCGAGCCCCTTCAAGCTCTTCCAGTTCTTTCTCTGATTCCTTCAATAGGGGACCTATTCTCAGTTCAGTGGTTTGCTGCTGGCATTCGCCTCTATATTAGCTGTATTCTGGCTGTGTCTCTCAGGAGCGATCTACATCCGGCTCCTGTCGGTCTGCACTTCTTTGCTTCATCCATCTTGTCTAATTGGGTGGCTGTATATGTATGGGCCACATGTGGGGCAGGCTCTGAATGGGTGTTCCTTCAGTCTCTGTTTTAATCTTTGCCTCTCCCTTCCTTGCCAAGGGTATTCTTTTTCCTCATTTAAAGAAGGAGTGAAGCATTCACATTTTGATCATCCGTCTTGAGTTTCGTTTGTTCTAGGGATCTAGGGTAATTCAAGCATTTGGGATAATAGCCACTTATCAATGAGTGCATACCATGTATGTCTTTCTGTGAGTGGGTTAGCTCACTCAGGATGATATTTTCCAGTTCCAACCATTTGCCTACGAATTTCATAAACTCGTTGTTTTTGATAGCTGAGTAATATTCCATTGTGTAGATGTACCACATTTTCTGTATCCATTCCTCTGTTGAAGGGCATCTAGGTTCTTTCCATTTTCTGGCTATTATAAATAAGGCTGCGATGAACATAGTGGAGCACGTGTCTTTTATATGTTGAGGCATCTTTTGGGTATATGCCCAAGAGAGGTATAGCTGGATCCTCAGGCAGTTCAATGTCCAATTTTCTGAGGAACCTCCAGACTGATTTCCAGAATGGTTTTACCAGTCTGCAATCCCACCAACAATGGAGGAGTGTTCCTCTTTCTCCACATCCTCGCCAGCATCTGCTGTCACCTGAGTTTTTGATCTTAGCCAATCGCACTGGTGTGAGGTGAAATCTCAGGGTTGTTTTGATTTGCATTTCCCTTATGACTAAAGATGTTGAACATTTCTTTAGGTGTTTCTCAGCCATTCGGCATTCCTCAGCTGTGAATTCTTTGTTTAGCTCTGAACCCCATTTTTTAATAGGGTTATTTGTTTCCCTGCGGTCTAACTTCTTGAGTTCTTTGTATATTTTGGATATAAGGCCTCTATCTGTTGTAGGATTGGTAAAGATCTTTTCCCAATCTGTTGGTTGCCGTTTTGTCCTAACCACAGTGTCCTTTGCCTTACAGAAGCTTTGCAGTTTTATGAGATCCCATTTGTCGATTCTTGATCTTAGAGCATAAGCCATTGGTGTTTTGTTCAGGAAATTTTTTCCAGTGCCCATGTGTTCCAGATGCTTCCCTAGTTTTTCTTCTATTAGTTTGAGTGTGTCTGGTTTGATGTGGAGGTCCTTGATCCACTTGGACTTAAGCTTTGTACAGGGTGATAAGCATGGATCGATCTGCATTCTTCTACATGTTGCCCTCCAGTTGAACCAGCACCATTTGCTGAAAATGCTATCTTTTTTCCATTGGATGGTTTTGGCTCCTTTGTCAAAAATCAAGTGACCATAGGTGTGTGGGTTCATTTCTGGGTCTTCAATTCTATTCCATTGGTCTATCTGTCTGTCTCTGTACCAATACCATGCAGTTTTTATCACTATTGCTCTGTAATACTGCTTGAGTTCAGGGATAGTGATTCCCCTCTAGTGTCTCAGTAAATAAACCTAACCATTAACAAATTGGACCTCATGAAATTAAAAGTCACAGTGGCTGCTGTAATGTCCAGTATTACCAAGAGTGTAGATTTCCTCTTTTCCTGAATCCTCAACATTTGCTGTCTTTTGTCTTTTTTGGATTGTTTGTAGTTAGGGGAGACGTGTTTTGAGAAAGGGTTGTAGCCCTGTGTAGCTCTGGCTGTCTTGGAACTGAGTCTGTAAACCACACTAGCCTCAAACTCAGAGGGTTGCCTGCTGGGATTAAAGGCATGTGACACTGTTCCTGACTTATGTTTATTTTCTTGATGGTATCTGAGGTAAAATGAGTATAGTTTTGATTTGCAACTTATGCATGGCTAAATATATTGAATATTTTTGTTTTCTTATTGGATATGTGTATTGCTTTGAGAACCTTCTTTCTACATATATTGCATATTAATACTTTGAGATAAATAGCATCCAAGATAGTCTCACATTGTGTAGATTGTGACTACATTCTATTAAATGAAAAGCTGATCAAATTAGTGCTTCTACAGAGAAAATTTCACTTAAGAAACTTATTTCATCATCTCGCTCTGATCTCCCCAAGAGCTCTTATGATTTCTTCATGAAGAAAATATTTATAATCTACTTTTGAAGAGCAATTGAAACATATTACAACATTGTGAAATAGTCCCATGCTGTGCAAAGAACTATAGGAATGATATAGTCTAACTGAAATTTTGTATTCTTGAAACTACATGTCTTTCTTGAGCTCTCCAGCCTCTAGTAATGAATCTTTTTTTTTATAATAGCCAGAAGCTGAAAGAACCCAGATGTCCTTCAACAGAGGAATGGATGCAGAAAAAGTGGTGCATTTACAAAACGAAGTACTACGCTGCTATTAAAAACAATAACTTCATGAAATTCTTAGGCAAATGGATGGAACTTGAAATTATCATCCTGAATGAGGTGACCCAGTCATAAAAGAACATATGATATGTACTCACTGATAGGTGAATAGTAGGCAAAAAGCTTGGAGTGGCTACTATACAACTTACAGATCATAGAAAACCCATGAAGAAAGAAGATCACCTCAAAGTGTAGATGCTACTCTCCTACTTGTAGGGGGAAGAAAATAATCTCAGGAAGTAGAGGGAGACAGGGATCTGGGAGGGAAAGAGGAGGGGGAGGGAAAGGGGGTGGTTCAGATATAGGAGGAGATAGGGGAGAAGTACAGAGGGTCAGGAATTTGAAAGGAGGTGTGTTGAAGTTGGGGAGGGTTAAAAGTCTCTTTTACTTGCAAGATGTGATTGTCATTTTGGATGATTAGTGCTGGACAGGCTCATCCGTTCTAGCTGTTTCTGAACTCTGGTTCACCCCTTTGGCTTTCAATCCTCTTCAAACTGACTGATTCAAACTGTATTCTCTCATCTTCTCAAATTCAATTACTCTGCTTGGCCTCAAACTACATCTGGCAATCTGTTATCTTCTGGTTCTTTTTCATTCTTTGGCTTCTTCTGTGTTTACCTGCCACATGTCTCAGTAGAACTATCCTGGGAAAACTGTTCTCTCTCCTCTCCTCTCCTCTCCTCTCCTCTCCTCTCCTCTCCTCTCCTCTCCTCTCCTCTCCTCTCCTCTCCTCTCCTCTCCTCTCCTCTCTCTCTCTCTCTCTCTCTCTCTCTCTCTCTCTCTCTCTCTCCCTCCCTCCCTCCCTCCCTCCCTCCTTCCCTCCCTCCCTCCCTCCCTCCCTCCCTCCCTCTCCACTGCTCTCTTTCTTACTTATGTGGTTCACTTGAGAGTTGGACATATTTTATCTGTGACTCATTCTTCCATTTCTCAGATTCAACACATAGTCCACAATGAGACAACACTGTCAAACACAGCTGCATATTTTTACAAATTAACTTTATTTACATTGTTTGGGATTCAAGTGTTTATGTGCATTCTAGAAAGAGAGAATAAAGGTGTGACATTCCAGCTGGACCACAAAGACCTAAAAGTTCTTTGGTACTGATCCTTTGCCAGAGTTGTCATGTTGCTGGATTAAAAGTTCTCTACATTCAAGGTTTGTTGTTGGTGTTTTTGTTGGTGTTTTTGTTGTTGTAGTTGCTGCTGTTGCTGTTGCTGCTGTGCTAAAATACTCACACCATAACCAACTCTTGGAAGGAATATTTTTTTCTTATTTCACCCTATATGAAGTTCAAAATTGAGCTGAGCCAGGCAGGAACTCAAGAAATAACTTAATACAGAAATGACGATGGAAATTTTATTGATAGCCTAGCCCTGGCTTGGTCACAGACTCATACATAAAAAGTTTTTTTAAATAACTTATAATGTCTTGAATAAGAAATATGACTACCTAGCATTGCATGAACTTGTATGCAAAATTAAGATAATTGAGACAATCCATTAACAACACCCATTGGTTCTTCATTGTCGAATTGTCAGCATGGAATATGTACACTCAAATAACATTATATGAACTGAACGTGCTGAATTTAGAAGAATATATTTGTATATATGCAAAGAAGAGTAGAAAGTCATATATGAAAGGGTTTGAAGAGAGTAAAAGGAAGGTAAAAGCATTGTAATTAAATTATAATGACAAAAACTTGTAAAAACAATTTCACAAAAAAGGGAAAAAAAAAACAAATAATCAAAATGATCCTGCACAGATATGTTTGAAGACTAGCCTGATAAAGTTTCTTGAGTTATTCATTTGAGATTCCTCCCCCCACCGCCAGATTATTCTAAACTATGTCAAGTTGATAATTCTAGCTACGACAATAACCAGGCTATTTTGTTGCTGTTTTATGGAATCTATGTGGTTGTTCTATATATTGTTGTAAATAAGTATTGTATAATATGCATATCATCATAGAACTGATAATTCTCCATTTTATTTGGATTTAAATAGATTTTTGAGCTGAATATTATAGGTCATATTTCTGTATTGACATGTTCCCAACCTATAGCAAGATATGGTTTTTATCAGTCTATTCAGACTCATATCAGTGTAACTCTATAAGTTCTCACTTTATAATTATTTCAATGGAATATCTACTTGTGTTTCATAGAAACCATATGGTTTTGATATCAACAATATGTCTTCTAAAGAATATATATCTTAATCACATTTTTATTATTCATTTATGTTAATCCCTTATGAAACTCTTTTGAGAATGTAGTTAACATTCATTTAATTGTTTAATATCAAAGAATAACTTTTATGTTTCATACTCTTTATTTACATCTTTTATGTATTTATTTGTCTATTTGTCTTGGAATTGTTCTGAATTGAAACTAGAGTATGGTCAAAGCTGGGCAAGAATACTACCATTTAAATGTTCCCCTAACACTTTACGTATGTCTTATTGATTTTATATTCTTTCATTATATCCATTATACCCCTCTTTCCATTTTATGTTGCTTTTTATTTAATGTGTGCTTCATATATTTTCATTACCTTCTCATTCCCTTTGTGTATACATTACATATATTTTTGGGTATAAATATAAATTATATAAACCTTAATTTTTAGTAGTCTAACTTTTATAGTTTTTTTATTCTTGGATAATTTCATACACATATATAATGTAGTTTTCAATCACATATATCCACAGTCTCCAATAAAATTCTTATTCTATTACTACCATGACTTTTTCTTCCAAATTGCATGCTTGCAAATGTAATGGTTCAGCTATCTATATAGTCACAAATGTAGGAATATCTCCTAAAGCATGTGTAGCATTGCTGAGACCAAATGAAATCTATGTGACTACATAGGAAACTTAACTGTTGTTCTACTACCTGCAATCACTTG
Organism: Rattus norvegicus; assembly: GCF_021556685.1. NCBI lineage: Eukaryota > Metazoa > Chordata > Mammalia > Rodentia > Muridae > Rattus > Rattus norvegicus. Next base: position 89,665,010 of record NC_141554.1, read on the forward strand.
TCAACAACTCTTTATTTTTTTTTTTTTTGGATCTTTATGAGACTTTCCCCCTTCTATGCTTGCAGCCATGTTGATTTGATCTTGTTCAGGTCTTAAACAATGTACTTAAAGCTGCTGTGAGTTCTTGTATAACAACTACATTGTCATACCCCTCAAATTCTGTTTTGTTTCATATATATACTGTTTCTGAATTGTACAATATTCCTACCTCCTCTTCTGTAATGGTTCACAAATTTTGATTATGGAAATATAGTACAGTATTAATGTCGTACTTATACTCAAGCTCTCCACAGTCTTATTCTCTCCATCTTGACTAGCTGTGGGCCTCTGAATTTATTCCCATCTCCTGCAAAATTAAATGTATCTGGTAATAGTTTATAAGTTCTGTTATATATTGATAAAATGGTAAGAACTCTGGATGAAGTTTATTTTAGTGGTCATTTAGTAGTGTATTAGGTTCTACCCTATGACATAGGTAGTTATGGAATTTGGGACCAGATAATAGGACCAGCATGAGGTGAATCAGAAATTGGATGATTACTTCCACAATATCAGTGCCACTATTGCATCAATAGGCATACTCTGGCAGGCCAATTGCATTGTATCTCACAGATTCACAGAGTGTTAAGACTGTTGAACACTTTTCTAGTAGCCTGCATAAAACCTTTCAAACCTCTGAAACTGGCCTAACCACCCCCTACCTGAGGAGTCGTTCTTCATAATACACCAAGGCAGGCTGCATGCAAGCTCCCAACTAACAGTCCTACCCAGCTATGATGCTTATGAACCACAACAACAACCAGGACGGCACCAGAAACTTAAAGGTGAAATAGTGGTACACATACATTGGCAGTAATTGACAGATCTGTAATTAAAGACTCACTTAACAAGAGGAAATCATGCCTCGTACTGAAAACCTAGACAACTACTGAGAGCTAGTGAAAACATGGATATTAGAGGAGAATTTATAGTTGTTAAAGAGGTAGTAAAAATACTGTTAAGAACCAGAGGATCAGAGTATTTGATGTGGGGCTTTCTCTTAGTAATGTCAGAAGCTTCAACAATAAAGTTTCAATGACATGACTCCTCCAGAATGAGTTGAACAATGATGATAATGATATACATGCAGAAACAGATGGAATAACACACAAATTTAACTCAATACAGAGATAGAAAGGCAACTAAGGGTTCTGAGATCAGAAGAAATGGTCTTCCCTAAAGAATAACATACCAACTAGTTGCCCAAAGCCAAATGGCCAGTTCTGGAAATATACATATGACTAAACTTCTACAGACATTGCAGGTTATATTTAGGTGTAGGAGGGATAGCAGTGGCTATCTCTTCATAAGTTCCAGAGGCTGCACAGCCCCAAAGGCAACTCCTGCAGGAGGACCTAATTGAAGACTGCCTGAGAGAATAAGAATGGCTGATGCCAATGCCAGCCAATTGGGAACTGCCGCTTAAAAGAAATGCTTGCCTGGCACAAATAGGATGTGGGTGGAGGGTAAAAAGGGCTCCCTACAGGATTATTAAACAAGCTTGCAGCAGCATTCATACTTTCTGCAGAGTTTTCACCTACTCCCAGAGTCTGTGCCTTTAATTCCAGGTCACCTCATCTCAAATCCCCAAAAGCAAGTAGGGTCAGACTGCGGGCAGACCAGGGCACAGGCAGCATTTAGGGATGTGTAAGTATGTATATATAACAAAAAATTAATTTTAAAAAGAGGCCATGAATTTAACAGAGGAAAAGGGGGTTTCATGGTGGGAAGGGAAATGAGAGATGTTGTAACTATAGTATAATCTCAAAATATAAACAATAAGTATATGCATATCAAACACAAACATGTCTAAGTTCATAAAAGACATACCTGATTTGTCTACATATACAACAAAGCTCTTGCATATCTTACATCATTCTCTTCCTGATTGTCACTTTTCACTTCTCAAATTTAATGGAAATTTTAATGACCTAAAATCATAAACTTATATTTGAGTGAAACTGTCACTTTTCAACTCTCATGGTAATTATTAATGCCTAGCTTTGGTTAGTCTATTGTGCACTAATTAACAAATTGAGTAAAGTTAAAAATAGAGTGTATAAAGTTTGATATTAGTAAGTATAGCCAACTTGGAAGGCAAAATGAATATTTAGTATCAGTAAAGAACCCTGAAATTTAGGAATCTTATGCTAGGATTATGCTATTCCCCATAAAAATCCCCACTCAATTCTTCATCGAGTTAGAAAGAGCAAGTTGAAAATACATTTAGAATAATCAAAAAGCCAGGATAGTAAAAACTATTCTCAACAATAAAAGAACTTCTCTGGGAATCAGCTCTGTAATGCAGCTTGAGGTCAGTTGTGCTGATTCCCAGAGAAGTTACATTGAATGTGTAGGATGCTTTCAGCAAAACGGCCATGTGTGAGATTCTTGAGAAATAATAGATGTATCTATGTAGGTAATAATCTACAGCTAATGTGTTTCATATAGATGAAATGATCATCTAAGGGTTTATAACTAATAGAAAGAATAATGAGAGAAAGGATCTATAAAGCAAAACCTTCCATTTTAGAACAAAAAACTGATGAGATACAGCAGAAGGATAATTTAGAGGTCAAATAGCTAGATAAATGTCCATTTAAGCTCTTGGCCCTAACCAACCAGAGCTTCCAGGGACTAAGCCACTACCCAAAGACTATACATGGACTGACTCTGGACTCTAACCTCATAGGTAGCAATGAATAGCCTAGTAAGAGCACCAGTGGAAGGGGAAGCCCTTGGTCCTGCCAAGACTGAACCCCCAGTGAACGTGATTGTTGGGGGGAGGACGGTAATGGGGAGAGGATGGGGAGGGGAACACCCATAGAGAAGGGGAGGGGGAAGGACTAGTGGGATGTTGGCCCAGAAACCGGGAAAGGGAATAACATTTGAAATGTAAATAAGAAATACTCAAGTTAATAAAGAAAAAAAGGGAAAAACAAGTTCTTGGCCCTTCATTGCTGTGAAATGGTGTTTCCCAGGGCTATATGAGAATGAGCATATCCTGAAGAATACATTCTGGTTTTTAAATGTATTAAGAGAGTGTTAAAAGGGTTAAGATCAAAGGTTAAAACTTTCCTAATAGAAAAATAAAATATCAAATGGAAAATTTAAAGCATAAGGAGATTTTAAGTATCTTTAATTCAAAGCAGAGATGAACAAACTTAGACTTACAAGAAATGCTAAAAATTTAATTCTTAATTTAACTTATCTAATCATCTACTATAACAAATGATAATGTTGAAGCTCATCTCAGATAAATGTATTTAACAAAGATGAGATAGTAAGCCAAAATGAAAACTCAGAAATAGATTTAATTCTGTTATCCCTTTATTTCTCAGTTATTTAAATTAATATAAGTCAGTACTTTTCACTCTTAAAAACTCCAAGTTCATGATATTAAATATAAGTGTGTGTATTTCACAAAGTTCTCAGTTGTTTGACTTAGATATTTCAGGTATTAGCCATGGCAAAAGCCTATTATTTATTTTAGATAATCTATTACTTCAAAAATAAAGATATTGATATTCATAAAGTACACTAAGAAAATTGTTTAAGTCAGAGAGTTTATCAAAGATAGATACCAATTAAAGTCTGAGCCATTTTTCTCTATTTTCGGTTGGATTTATGTGCATTGAAATACTATTTCTATAATCATTCTCTTCATTCTTAGTACAGCAGAGTAGCCTTACTACTGCAAATGATCATTTTACTCCTATTCAGAGATCTACAACTTTATTTCAGAGTACTTGGATGAAAATATGAAGGATTCAAAAACTACTACATATGGGCTAGTGATAATGTGAAATAGCAAAGTACTTCCTTAGTATCCAACATCATCTATTATGCTGGCTAGTTTTATGTCAAATTGAATGGACTAGAATCATCAAGGAGGAGGAAGCTTCAATAGTAAAAATGTCTGCATAAAACTATGTTGTAGGCCAGCCTGTACAGAATTTTCTTAATTAATGATTGATAGGGAAGAGCTCAGCCCATTGTAGGTAGGGCCATTCGGGGGTTTGTGGTCGAGGGTTTTATGTGAAAGCAAGCTGAGCAAACCATGAGGAGCAAGTACCCCTGTGTGTTCTCTGCATCAGCTCCTGCTTCCTGGTTCATGCTGTTTGTATTTTCTATCCTTGATTCTTTTAGTGATGAACAGTAAGGTGGAAGTGTAAGCGAAATAACCCCTTTTCTTCCCAAGTTGCTTTTCTTTATGGTATCATAGCATTAGTACACCTGATTAATGCATTTTTTTAATTTGGCTCACTGCCCTCAGCCCCATTCAGGAACACATTAACCCTTGTAAACTTCAGTGTAAGGAATTTGAGCTATCTTTAATATATGCTTAGAGAATTTTGGTTTCTGCAACTGGCCTGTGCAATTAGGATCATTATTCTGATTGATTCAACATCAAAATGTATTTTCTCAGTAAATCCCTCTAACCATGCCCCACTACTTTTCATTCTGTTTATTTCTATCTTGATATGCTGTGAAGTCATATCATGTACAATATTTGTTTAACAGCCATCACAAATAGAATATAAACTTTTTACATCCATAGACATAAGTTCACTTTGTTTATGCTGTGTATCAAGGGCATAAATGTTGTGTTAGAGATATCAAAATTGAGCTGGGCACCCCATGATCATTGGAACATTAGCTGGGAGAATCCTCACATCTGTGTAGATTTTGATTACTCAAATAACTCTGGGAAGACACTCACAAGCACACCTAAATGTGTTACTTATTTTTCTTAATTTTAAAAGAAAATATAAGTACATTATTCTACATTCTTCCTTTATCCACAATCTCTCCTGTAGTAATGCTCCTTATGTTCTCAATCAAATTATTGGCCTTTAATTCTTTATATAACATCTTAGACTATTTACAATTTTTACAAAACACCATGACCAAGAATACTAATAAAATATTTAATTGACTTACAGTTTCAGAAGCTGAGACATGCCAAACCAAAGACATGCATCAAAAACATCTGAGAGTTCATGTCTTAGTCTGCAAACAGGAGACAAGATAGACCATAATAATGCCACCAATTTTTGAAACCTCAGTGCCTACTGCCAGTGACACATTTCCTCCAACAAGGTCACACGAACCTAAACTTTCCCAAACATTATTTTTACCTGAAAAATGGCCCCTAGCCAAGTTTTTAATATAATTTCCATCTAAAACCTTTTATGCTAGGCTTCTACAGTATGCATTATTATCAGCACTGCTATCTTCCAAGCTCCCAGGTATATCTAGAAGACATGAACTTACAACAGATTCCCTGGTACTTTGACTCTTACATTCATTTTGACATGTCTTCTGTGATATTCCCAGAATATTAGGTGTAGGGATCATGTTGAAAATGTCCATATTTGGGTTGGGCTTTGTCATAGTTAGGGTTACTATTGCTGTGACAAGATGCCATGACCAAAGCAACTTGCAGAGGAAAGGCTTATTTCAGCTTTACTTCTAGGTAATAATCTATCACTGAAGGAAGTCAGGACAGGGAAACAGGACAAGAACATAGAGGCAAGATCTGATGCAGAGGCCATGCGATATGCTGCATACAAATATTTTCTCATGGCTTGCATAGCCTTCTTTCTTTTTTTTTTATTGCAGTGTATACTTTTCTTTTTTTTTCTTTTTTTTCTTATTAACTTGAGTATTTCTTATATACATTTCGAGTGTTATTCCCTTTCCCGGTTTCCGGGCAAACATCCCCCTCCCCCCTGCCCCCTCCCCCCTCCCCTTCCTTATGGGTATTCCTCTCCCAACCTTCATCCCATTGCCGCCCTCCCCCCAACAGTCTAATTCACTGGGGGTTCAGTCTTAGCAGGACCCAGGGCTTCCCCTTCCACTGGTGCTCTTACTAAGATATTCGTTGTTGCCTATGTGGTCAGAGTCCAGGGTCAGTCCATGTATAGTCTTTAGGTAGTAGCTTAGTCCCTGGAAGCTCTGGTTGCTTGGCATTGTTGTACATATGGGGTCTCGAGCCCCTTCAAGCTCTTCCAGTTCTTTCTCTGATTCCTTCAACGGGGGACCTATTCTCAGTTCAGTGGTTTGCTGCTGGCATTCGCCTCTGTATTTGCTGTATTCTGGCTGTGTCTCTCAGGAGCGATCTACATCCGGCTCCTGTCGGTCTGCACTTCTTTGCTTCATCCATCTTGTCTAATTGGGTGGCTGTATATGTATGGGCCACATGTGGGGCAGGCTCTGAATGGGTGTTACTTCAGTCTCTGTTTTAATCTTTGCCTCTCTCTTCCCTGCCAAGGGTATTCTTGTTCCCCTTTTAAAGAAGGCGTGAAATATTCACATTTTGATCATCCATCTTGAGTTTCATTTGTTCTAGGCATCTAGGGTAATTCAAGCGTTTGGGCTAATAGCCACTTATCAATGAGTGCATACCATGTATGTCTTTCTGTGACGGGGTTAGCTCACTCAGAATGATATTTTCCAGTTCTAACCATTTGCCTACGAATTTCATAAAGCCGTTGTTTTTGATAGCTGAGTAATATTCCATTGTGTAGATGTACCACATTTTCTGTATCCATTCCTCTGTTGAAGGGCATCTGGGTTCTTTCCAGTTTCTGGCTATTATAAATAAGGCTGCAATGAACATAGTGGAGCACGTGTCTCTTTTATATGTTGAGGCATCTTTTGGGTATATGCCCAAGAGAGGTATAGCTGGATCCTCAGGCAGTTCAATGTCCAATTTTCTGAGGAACCTCCAGACTGATTTCCAGAATGGTTTTACCAGTCTGCAATCCCACCAACAATGGAGGAGTGTTCCTCTTTCTCCACATCCTCGCCAGGATCTGCTGTCACCTGAGTTTTTGATCTTAGCCATTCTCACTGGTGTGAGGTGAAATCTCAGGGTTGTTTTGATTTGCATTTCCCTTATGACTAAAGATGTTGAACATTTCTTTAGGTGTTTCTCAGCCATTCGGCATTCCTCAGCTGTGAATTCTTTGTTTAGCTCTGAACCCCATTTTTTAATAGGGTTATTTGTCTCCCTGCGGTCTAACTTCTTGAGTTCTTTGTATATTTTGGATATAAGGCCTCTATCTGTTGTAGGATTGGTAAAGATCATTTCCCAATCTGTTGGTTGCTGTTTTGTCCTAACCACAGTGTCCTTTGCCTTACAGAAGCTTTGCAGTTTTATGAGATCCCATTTGTCGATTCTTGATCTTAGAGCATAAGCCATTGGTGTGTTGTTCAGGAAATTTCTTCCAGTGCCCATGTGTTCCAGATGCTTCCCTAGATTTTCTTCCATTAGTTTGAGTGTGTCTGGTTTGATGTGGAGGTCCTTGATCCACTTGGACTTAAGCTTTGTACAGGGTGATAAGCATGGATCGATCTGCATTCTTCTACATGTTGCCCTCCAGTTGAACCAGCACCATTTGCTGAAAATGCTATCTTTTTTCCATTGGATGGTTTTGGCTCCTTTGTCAAAAATCAAGTGACCATAGGTGTGTGGGTTCCTTTCTGGGTCTTCAATTCTATTCCATTGGTCTATCTGTCTGTCTGTGTACCAATACCATGCAGTTTTTATCACTATTGCTCTGTAATACTGCTTGAGTTCAGGGTTAGTGATTCCCCCTGAAGTCCTTTTATTGTTGAGGATAGCTTTAGCTATCCTGGGTTTTTTGTTATTCCAGATGAATTTGCAAATTGTTCTGTCTAACTCTTTGAAGAATTAGATTGGTATTTTGATGGGGATTGCATTGAATCTGTAGATTGCTTTTGGTAAAATGGCCATTTTTACTATATTAATCCTGCCAATCCATGAGCATGGGAGATCTTTCCATCTTCTGAGGTCTTCTTCAATTTCTTTCCTCAGTGTCTTGAAGTTCTTATTGTACAGATCTTTTACTTGTTTGGTTAAAGTCACACCGAGGTACTTTATATTATTTGGGTCTATTATGAAGGGTGTCGTTTCCCTAATTTCTTTCTCGGCTTGTTTCTCTTTTGTGTAGAGGAAGGCTACTGATTTATTTGAGTTAATTTTATACCCAGACACTTTGCTGAAGTTGTTTATCAGCTTTAGTAGTTCTCTGGTGGAACTTTTGGGATCACTTAAATATACTATCATGTCATCTGCAAATAGTGATATTTTGACCTCTACTTTTCTGATCTGTATCCCCTTGATCTCCTTTTGTTGTCTGATTGCTCTGGCTAGAACTTCAAGAACTATATTGAATAAGTAGGGAGAGAGTGGGCAGCCTTGTCTAGTCCCTGATTTTAGTGGGATTGCTTCAAGTTTCTCTCCATTTAGTTTAATGTTAGCAACTGGTTTGCTGTATATGGCTTTTACTATGTATAGGTATGGGCCTTGAATTCCTATTCTTTCCAGGACTTTTATCATGAAGGGGTGTTGAATTTTGTCAAATGCTTTCTCAGCATCTAATGGAATGATCATGTGGTTTTGTTCTTTCAGTTTGTTTATATGATGGATCACGTTAATGGTTTTCCGTATATTAAACCATCCCTGCATGCCTGGGATGAAGCCTACTTGATCATGGTCTATGATTGTTTTGATGTGCTCTTGAATTCGGTTTGCCAGAATTTTATTGAGTATTTTTGCGTCGATATTCATAAGGGAAATTGGTCTGAAGTTCTCTTTCTTTGTTGGGTCTTTGTGTGGTTTAGGTATAAGAGTAATTGTGGCTTCGTAGAAGGAACTCGGTAGGGCTCCATCTGTTTCAATTTTGTGGAATAGTTTGGATAATATTGGTATGAGGTCTTCTATGAAGGTTTGATAGAATTCTGCACTAAACCCATCTGGACCTGGGCTCTTTTTGGTTGGGAGACCTTTAATGACTGCTTCTATTTCCTTAGGAGTTATGGGGTTGTTTAACTGGTTCATCTGTTCCTGATTTAACTTCGATACCTGGTATCTGTCTAGGAAATTGTCCATTTCCTGAAGATTTTCAAGTTTTGTTGAATATAGGTTTTTATAGTAAGCTCTGATGATTTTTTGAATTTCCTCTGAATCTGTAGTTATGTCTCCCTTTTCATTTCTGATTTTGTTAATTTGGACGCACTCTCTGTGTCCTCTCGTTAGTCTGGCTAAGGGTTTATCTATCTTGTTGATTTTCTCAAAGAACCAACTTTTGGTTCTGTTGATTCTTTCTATGGTCCTTTTTGTTTCTACTTGGTTGATTTCAGCTCTGAGTTTGATTATTTCCTACCTTCTACTCCTCCTGGGTGTATTTGCTTCTTTTTGTTCTAGAGCTTTTAGGTGTGCTGTCAAGCTGCTGACATATGCTCTTTCCTGTTTCTTTCTGCAGGCACTCAGCGCTATGAGTTTTCCTCTTAGCACAGCTTTCATTGTGTCCCATAAGTTTGGGTATGTTGTACCTTCATTTTCATTAAATTCTAAAAAGTTTTTAATTTCTTTCTTTATTTCTTCCTTGACCAGGTTATCATTGAGTAGAGCATTGTTCAATTTCCACGTATATGTGGGCATTCTTCCCTTATTGTTATTGAAGACCAGTTGTATGATGTGGTGGTCCGATAGAACGCAGGGGATTATTTCTATCTTTCTGTACCTGTTGAGGCCCATTTTTTTTATTATTATTATTTTTATTAACTTGAGTATTTCTTATATACATTTCAAGTGTTATTCCCTTTCCTGGTTTCCGGGCAAACATCCCCCTCCCCCCTCCCCTCCTTATGGGTGTCCCCCTCCCAACCCTCCCCCCATTGCCGCCCTCCCCCCATAGTCTAGTTCACTGGGCTTCAGTCTTAGCAAAACCCAGGGCTTCCCCTTCCACTGGTGCTCTTACTAGGATATTCGTTGCTACCTATGGGGTCAGAGTCCAGGGTCAGTCCATGTATAGTATTTAGGTAGTGGCTTAGTCCCTGGAAGCTCTGGTTGCTTGACATTGTTGTACTTTTGGGGTCTCGAGCCCCTTCAAGCTCTTCCAGTTCTTTCTCTGATTCCTTCAACGGGGGACCTATTCTCAGTTCAGTGGTTTGCTGCTGGCATTCGCCTCTGTATTTGCGATATTCTGGCTGTGTCTCTCAGGAGTGATCTACATCCGGCTCCTGTCGGTCTGCACTTCTTTGCTTCATCCATCTTGTCCAATTGGGTGGCTGTATGTGTATGGGCCACCTGTGGGGCAAGCTCTGAATGGGTGTTCCTTCAGTCTCTGTTTTAATCTTTGAGGCCCGTTTTTTGACCAATTATATGGTCAATTTTGGAGAAAGTACCATGAGGAGCTGAGAATAAGGTATATCCTTTTGCTTTAGGATAGAATGTTCTATAAATATCTGTTAAGGCCATTTGGCTCATGACTTCTCTTAGTCTGTCGACATCACTTTTTAATTTCTGTTTCCATGATCTGTCCATTGATGAGAGTGGGGTGTTGATATCTCCCACTATTATTGTGTGAGGTGCAATGTTGGTTTTGAGCTTTAGTAAGGTTTCTTTTACGTATGTAGGTACCCTTGCATTTGGGGCATAGATATTTAGGATTGAGAGTTCATATTGGTGGATTTTTCCTTTGATGAATATGAAGTGTCCTTCCTTATCTTTTTTGATGACTTTTAGTTGAAAATTGATTTTATTTGATATTAGAATTGCTACTCCAGCTTGCTTCTTCTGACCATTTGCTTGGAAAGTTGTTTTCCAGCCTTTCACTCTGAGGTAGTGTCTGTCTTTTTCTCTGAGGTGTGTTTCCTATAGGCAGCAGAATGCAGGGTCCTCGTTGCGTATCCAGTTTGTTAACCTATGTCTTTTTATTGGGGAGTTGAGGCCATTGATATTGAGAGATATTAAGGAATAGTGATTATTGCTTCCCGTTATATTCATATTTGGATGTGAGGTTATGTTTGTGTGCTTTAATTCTCTTTGTTTTGTTGCCAAGACGATTAGTTTCTTGCTTCTTCTAGGGTATAGCTTGCCTCCTTATGTTGGGCTTTACCATTTATTATCCTTTGTAGTGCTGGATTTGTAGAAAGATATTGTGTAAATTTGGTTTTGTCATGGAATATCTTGGTTTCTCCATCAATGTTAATTGAGAGTTTTGCTGGATACAATAACCTGGGCTGGCATTTGTGTTCTCTTAGGGTCTGTATGACATCAGTCCAGGATCTTCTGGCCTTCATAGTTTCTGGCGAGAAGTCTGGTGTGATTCTGATAGGTCTGCCTTTATATGTTACTTGACCTTTTTCCCTTACTGCTTTTAATATTCTTTCTTTATTTTGTGCATTTGGTGTTTTGAAAATTATGTGACGGGAGGTGTTTCTTTTCTTGTCCAATCTATTTGGAGTTCTGTAGGCTTCTTGTATGCCTATGGGTATCTCTTTTTTGAGGTTAGGGAAGTTTTCTTCTATGATTTTGTTGAAGATATTTACTTGTCCTTTGAGCAGGGAGTCTTCACTCTCTTCTATACCTATTATCCTTAGGTTTGATCTTCTCATTGAGTCCTGGATTTCCTGTATGTTTTGGACCAGTAGCTTTTTCCGCTTTACATTATCTTTGACAGTTGAGTCAATGATTTCTATGGAATCTTCTGCTCCTGAGATTCTCTCTTCCATCTCTTGTATTCTGTTGGTGAAGCTTGTATCTACAGCTCCTTGTCTCTTCTTTTGGTTTTCTATATCCAGGGTTGTTTCCATGTGTTCTTTCTTGATTGCTTCTATTTCCATTTTTAATTCCTTCAACTCTTTGATTTTGTTTTCCTGGAATTCTTTCAGGGATTTTTGTGTCTCCTCTCTATGGGCTTCTACTTGTTTATTTATTTTTTCCTGGAATTCTTTCAGGGATTTTTGTGACTCCTCTCTATGGGCTTCTACTAGTTTATTTATGTTTTCCTGGAAATCTTTCAGGGATTTTTTTTTGTCTCCTCTCTATGGGCTTCTACTTGATTATTTATGTTTTCCTGGAATTCTTTCAGGCATTTTTGCGATTCCTCTCTGTAGGCTTCTACTTGTTCTCTAAGGGAGTTCTTCACGTCTTTCTTGAAGTCCTCCAGCATCATGATCAAAAATGATTTTGAAACTAGATCTTGCTTTTCTGGTGTGTTTGGATATTCCATGTTTGTTTTGATGGGAGAATTGGGCTCCCATGGTGCCATGTAGTCTTGGTTTCTGTTGCTTGGGTTCCTGAGCTTGCCTCTTGCCATCAGATTATCTCTAGTGTTACTTTGTTCTGCTATTTCTGACAGTGGCTAGACTTTCCTATAAGCCTGTGTGTCAGGAGTGCTGTAGACCTGTTTTCCTCTCTTTCAGTCAGTTATGGGGACAGAGTGTTCTGCTTTCGGGCGTGTAGTTTTTCCTCTCTACAGGTCTTCAGCTGTTCCTATGGGCCTGTGTCTTGAGTTCACCATGCAGCTTTCTTGCAGCAGAAAATTTGGTCTTACCTGTGGTCCCGAGGCTCAAGTTCGCTCATGGGGTGCTGCCCATGGGCTCTCTGCAGCAGCAGCAACCAGGAAGACCTGTGCCGCCGTTTCCGGGAGCTTCAGTGCACCAGGGTTCCAGATGGTCTTTGGCTTTTTCCTCTGGCGTCCGAGATGTGTGTGCAGAGATGAGTCTCTTCTGCTTTCCCAGGCTTGTCTGCCTCTCTGAAGGTTTAGCTCTCCCTCCCACGGGATTTGGGTGCAGAGAACTGTTTATCCGGTCTGTTTCATTCAGGTTCAGGCGGTGTCTCAGGCAGGGGTCCTGCTGCTCCTGGGCCCTCCCCCACGGGATCCCAGAGGCCTTATACAGTTTCCTCTTGGGCCAGGGATGTGGGCAGGGGTGAGCAGTGTTGGTGGTCTCTTCCGCTCTGCAGCCTCAGGAGTGCCCACCTGACCAGGCAGTGAGGTCTCTCTCTCTCACGGGGTCTGGGAGCAGAGAGCTGCTGCCAATCTGCATTCTTCTACATATTGACCTACAGTTGAACCAGCACCATTTGCTGAAAATGCTATCTTTTTTCCATTGGATGGTTTTGCCTCCTTTGTCAAAAATCAAGTGACCATAGGTGTGTGGGTTCATTTCTGGGTCTTCAATTCTATTCCATTGGTCTATCTGTCTGTCTCTGTACCAATACCATGCAGTTTTTATCACTATTGCTCTGTAATACTGCTTGAGTTCAGGGATAGTGATTCCCCCTGAAGTCCTTTTATTGTTGAGGATAGTTTTAGCTATCCTGGGTTTTTTGTTATTCCAGATGAATTTGCAAATGGTTCTGTCTAACTCTTTGAAGAATTGGATTGGTATTTTGATGGGGATTGCATTGAATCTGTAGATCGCTTTTGGTAAAATGGCCATTTTTACTATACTGATCCTGACAATCCATGAGCATGGGAGATCTTTCCATCTTCTAAGGTCTTCTTCAATTTCTTTCCTCAGTGTCTTGAAGTTCTTATTGTACAGATCTTTTACTTGCTTGGTTAAAGTCACACCGAGGTACTTTATATTATTTGGGTCTATTATGAAGGGTGTCGTTTCCCTAATTTCTTTCTCGGCTTGTTTCTCTTTTGTGTAGAGGAAGGCTACTGATTTATTTGAGTTAATTTTATACCCAGCCACTTTGCTGAAGTTGTTTATCAGCTTTAGTAGTTCTCTGGTGGAACTTTTGGGATCACTTAAATATACTATCATATCATCTGCAAATAGTGATATTTTGACTTCCTCTTTTCCGATCTGTATCCCCTTGATCTCCTTTTGTTGTCTGATTGCTCTGGCTAGAACTTCAAGAACTATATTGAATAAGTAGGGATAGAGTGGGCAGCCTTGTCTAGTCCCTGATTTTAGTGGGATTGCTTCAAGTTTCTCTCCATTTAGTTTAATGTTAGCAACTGGTTTGCTGTATATGGCTTTTACTATGTTTAGGTATGGGCCTTGAATTCCTATTCTTTCCAGGACTTTTATCATGAAGGGGTGTTGAATTTTGTCAAATGCTTTCTCAGCATCTAATGAAATGATCATGTGGTTTTGTTCTTTCAGTTTGTTTATATGATGGATCACGTTAATGGTTTTCCGTATATTAAACCATCCCTGCATGCCTGGGATGAAGCCTACTTGATCATGGTCTATGATTGTTTTGATGTGCTCTTGGATTCAGTTTGCCAGAATTTTATTGAGTATTTTTGCGTCGATATTCATAAGGGAAATTGGTCTGAAGTTCTCTTTCTTTGTTAGGTCTTTGTGTGGTTTAGGTATAAGAGTAATTGTGGCTTCATAGAAGGAATTCGGTAGTGCTCCATCTGTTTCAATTTTGTGGAATAGTTTGGATAATATTGGTATGAGGTCTTCTATGAAGGTCTGATAAAATTCTGCACTAAACCCGTCTGGACCTGGGCTCTTTTTGGTTGGGAGACCTTTAATGACTGCTTCTATTTCCTTAGGAGTTATGGGGTTGTTTAACTGGTTCATCTGTTCCTGATTTAACTTCGATACCTGGTATCTGTCTAGGAAATTGTCCATTTCCTGAAGATTTTCAAGTTTTGTTGAATATAGGCTTTTATAGTAAGATCTGATGATTTTTTGAATTTCCTCTGAATCTGTAGTTATGTCTCCCTTTTCATTTCTGATTTTGTTAATTTGGACACACTCTCTGTGTCCTTTCGTTAGTCTGGATAAGGGTTTATCTATCTTGTTGATTTTCTCAAAGAACCAAATTTTGGTTCTGTTGATTCTTTCTATGGTCCTTTTTGTTTCTACTTGGTTGATTTCAGCTCTGAGTTTGATTATTTCCTGCCTTCTACTCCTCCTGGTGTATTTGCTTCTTTTTGTTCTAGAGCTTTTAGGTGTGCTGTCAAGCTGCTGACATATGCTCTTTCCTGTTTCTTTCTGCAGGCACTCAGCGCTATGAGTTTTCCTCTTAGCACAGCTTTCATTGTGTCCCATAAGTTTGGGTATGTTGTACCTTCATTTTCATTAAATTCTAAAAAGTTTTTAATTTCTTTCTTTATTTCTTCCTTGACCAGGTTATCATTGAGTAGAGCATTGTTCAATTTCCACGTATATGTGGGCATTCTTCCCTTATTGTTATTGAAGACCAGTTTTAGGCCATGGAGGTCCGAAAGCACGCATGGGATTATTTCTAACTTTCTGTACCTGTTGAGGCCTATTTTTTGACCAATTATATGGTCAATTTTGGAGAAAGTACCAAGAGGAGCTGAGAAGAAGGTATATCCTTTTGATTTAGGATAGAATGTTCTATAAATATCCATTAAGTCCATATGGCTCATGACTTCTCTTAGTCTGTCTACGTCTCTGTTTAATTTCTGTTTCCATGATCTGTCCATTGATGATTGTGGGGTGTTGCAATCTCCCACTATTATTGTATGAGGTGCAATGTGTGTTTTGAGCTTTAGTAAGGTTTCCTTTATGTATGTAGGTGCCTATGTATTTGGGGCATAGATATTTAGGATTGAGAGTTCATATTGGTGGATTTTTCCTTTGAGGAATATGAAGTGTCCTTCCTTATCTTTTTTGATGACTTTTAGTTGAAAATTGATTTTATCTGATATTAGAATGGCAACTCCAGCTTGCTTCTTCTGACCATTTGCTTGGAAAGTTGTTTTCCAGCCTTTCACTCTGAGGTAGTGTCTGTCTTTGTCTCTGAGGTGTGTTTCCTGTAGGCAGCAGAATGCAGGGTCCTCGTTGCGTATGCAGTTTGTTAATCTATGTCTCTTTATTGGGGAGTTGAGGCCATTGATGTTGAGAGATATTAAGGCATAGTGATTATTGCTTCCTGTTATATTCATATTTGGATGTGAGTTTATGTTTGTGTGCTTTTCCTCTCTTTGTTTTGTTGCCAAGACGATTAGTTTCTTGCTTCTTCTAGGGTATAGCTTGCCTCCTTATGTTGGGCTTTACCATTTACTATACTTTGTAGTGCTGGATTTGTAGAAAGTTATTGTGTAAATTTGGTTTTGTCACGGAATATCTTGGTTTCTCCATCTATGTTAATTGAGAGTTTTGCAGGATACAGTAACCTGGGCTGGCATTTGTGTTCTCTTAGGGTCTGTATGACATCTGTCCAGGATTTTCTGGCCTTCATAGTTTCTGGCGAAAAGTCTGGTGTGATTCTGATAGGTCTGCCTTTATATGTTACTTGACCTTTTTCCCTTACTGCTTTTAATATTCTTTCTTTATTTTGTGCGTTTGGTGTTTTGACAATTATGTGACGGGAGGTGTTTCTTTTCTGGTCCAATCTATTTGGACTTCTGTAGGCTTCTTGTATGCCTATGGGTATCTCTTTTTTTAGGTTAGGGAAGTTTTTCTTCTATGATTTTGTTGAAGATATTTACTGGTCCTTTGAGCTGGGTGTCTTCACTCTCTTCTCTACCTATTATCCTTAGGTTTGATCTTCTCATTGAGTCCTGGATTTCCTGTATGTTTTGGACCAGTAGCTTTTTCTGCTTTACATTATCTTTGACAGTTGTGTCAATGATTTCTATGGAATCTTCTGCTCATGAGATTCTCTCTTCCATCTCCTGTATTCTGTTGGTGAAGCTTGTATCTACAGCTCCTTGTCTCTTCTTTTGGTTTTCTATATCCAGGGTTGTTTCCATGTGTTTTTTCTTGATTGCTTCTATTTCCATTTTTAATTCCTTCAACTGTTTGATTGTGTTGTCCTGGAATTCTTTCAGGGATTTTTGTGACTCCTCTCTATGGGCTTCTACTTGTTTATTTATGATTTCCTGGAATTCTTTCAGGGATTTTTGTGACTCCTCTCTATGGGCTTCTACTTGTTTAATTATGATTTCCTGGAATTCTTTCAGGCATTTTTGTGATTCCTCTCTGTAGGCTTCTACTTGTTCTTTAAGGGAGTTCTTCACGTCTTTCTTGAAGTCCTCCAGCATCATGATCAAATATGATTTTGAAACTACATCTTGCTTTTCTGGTGTGTTTGGATATTCCATGTTTGTTTTGGTGGGAGAATTGGGCTCCGATGGTGCCATGTAGTCTTGGTTTCTGTTGCTTGGGTTCCTGCGCTTGCCTCTAGCCATTAGATTATCTCTAGTGTTACTTTGTTCTGATATTTCTGACAGTGGCTAGACTGCCCTGTAAATCTGTGTGTCAGGATTGCTGTAGACCTGTTTTCCTGTTTTCTTTCAGCTTGCTAGGGCGACAGAGTGTTCTGCTTTCGGGTGTGTAGTTTTCCCTCTCTACAGGTCTTTAGCTGTTCCTGTGGGCCTGTGTCTTGAGTTCACCAGACAGGTCACTTGCAGCAGAAAAGTTGGTCTTACCTGTGGTCCCGAGGCTCCAGTTTGCTCACGGGGTGCTGCCCAAGAGCTCTCTGTGGCAGCAGCAACCAGGAAGACCTGTGCCGCTGTTTCCGGGGCTTCAGTTCACCAGGGTTCCAGATGGCCTTTGGTGTTTTCCTCTGGCGTCCGAGATGTGTATGCAGAGTGCAGTCTCTTCTGGTTTCCCAGGCGTGTCTGCCTCTCTGAAGGTTTAGCTCTCCCTCCCACGGGATTTGGGTGCAGAGAACTGTTTTTCCGGTGTGTTTCCGGAACACAGGTTCCGGAGGAGTCTCAGACGAAGCGGTCCTGCCGCTCCTGGGCCCTCCCCCACAGGAACCCAGAGGCCTTATACAGTTTCCTCTTGGGCCAGGGATGTGGGCAGGGGTGGGCAGTGTTGGTGGTCTCTTCTGCTCTGCAGCCTCAGGAGTGCCCACCTGACCAGGCGGTGAGGTCTCTCTCTCTCACGGGGTATGGGAGCAGAGAGCTGCTGCAGGCCAGGATCTGCGGGTGTGGGACTTCCGGTAAACCCATAGCCTTCTTTCTTATATAACCCATGACCACCAGCCCCAGGAATGATACCACCCTTAATGGGCTTACCCTTTCTGATTAAGATAATATATTGCAGCCAGATCTTTTAGAGACATTTTCTCAGTTGAGGTGACTACCTTTCAAATAACTCTACCTTATGTCAAGCTGACACAAAACTAGCCAACATAGGCACACAATATTCAATTTTTTCACCTTATTTTTACAATTGTGGCTTTCTGAAATTATCACTGTTGTAAAAATTCTGTCCAGCTTGAAAAATATGCTAGGACAATTCTGGCACAGAACTTTTGAGAGTAGTCAAGAAATGTGTGATTTGACTTAAGGCACATTCCAGGAGAAAGAAACAATACACAACACTGCTTTGTAACCCAGAACCAAAGATTAGATAGCCCAGACACCTAGTATAAAACCAAAGATTACTTGTCTAAAATAACAATAAAATTATTCCTAATAATATTCTACTATACTCCTAAAAACATATTTTATCCAGTTATCATCAAAGTGGCTTCTTTCAGCCGCAGATGGGAACAGATGCAAACACAAAGTACAGACATTATGCGGAACAAGAATCTACATTAGGTGTCTCCATCAAATCTCTACTCTCAGAGCTCAGGGTATCCTGCAGATGAGGCATCAGAAAGAATATGAATCAGTGGGAATGGGGAACACAAGGAGAATACTGCCCTGTGAATCAACTAAGCAAGGTGCATGTGAGCTCACAGACACTGCAGCAGCAAGCACAGGTCCTATAGTGTCCTACACCATGTCTTCTCCATTTATATAATAGTTATTGACTTAGAATTTTTATGGAACTCCTAACTATGAGAACAAAGTTGTCTGACTCTTTTACCTGTTCTTGGGACATCTGTTTTCCTGTTAGATTGTTGTATCCAAATTTAATACGAAAGTTTGTAATACCTCATACTACATTTTTATGTCTTTTATATCTTATTTATTTATTTGTCTGTTTGCTTATTATTTATTTACATATAGTCTTATCTCACATATTAAAACTAGACTACAGTTTTCTCTTCCTCCAGGGTCCCCAGTGCCTGCTCCTCTCCCATCTCCCCTCTCCCCTCTCTCCCTGATCTGTTTCTGTTTAGAAAAGAGCAGTCCTCCAAGGGAAAGCAACTAAACATGCCCTCATAAGACTAGAAACATAATTCCATTTGAAGTCTAGATGGGCAACCCATTAGGAAGAAAAGGGTCCCAAGTACAGATAAATGAGTCAGACATACCCCAAACCTCACTATTAGTAGTCCCACAATAACACCAAGCAACAAAAACATAAAATATTTGCAGAAGATGTATCTCAGACCCATCTAGGCTTCCTGGTTATCACTTCAGTCTCTGCAAACCCCTATGACCCATGCTTAGTTGATTCTATGGTCTGTGTTCTTGTAATGTGCTCAATTTCTCTCACTTATCCAGTCCTTACTCACAATCTTCAATGGGATTCCCTGAGCTTGGCATAACGTTTGGCTACCAGTTTCTGCATCGGCTCCCAAAAGTTGCTGGACCAATTCTCTATTATGATGATAACACTAGACTTTGGTCAATGGGTATAGCAGAATATCATTAGGAATCATTTCATTGACTTTTATTTAAGTCATGTTTGGTTCAATTCTATGTTTCTACACTATTCTGCCTCTCTGGTTCATGACAATCCAGGAAGACACTGTCAGGCATGGGGTCCCTCTCATGGTGTGTGCCTCAATTTGGGCCAATCAATGGTTGTCCAGTCTCACATTTTTGTAGCACCATCAACACACCACATCTTGCAGGAAGGACCCCTTCTTTAAAAGATTTCTCCCTTGAATATATGAGAGTGACCCTAGCCAAGTCTCCTAGTCATGGGGGATACAGAGACTTAACTGGCCATCTTCTATTACTAGACAAAGATTTCAGCAAATAAAACTTGGACAAAAACCCAGCAAGCAGCTATTCCTGTGAAAACTTGTCAAAGCTTTGGCTTTGTACAAAGCTTTTACTAAGAATTTGCCTGACCATAAATTATAAAAGACCATTTTCTTTGGAAGAGAAGATTTTAAGACAGACCAATATTGATGCTGTCAGGTGGTTTTTAATAAGTACTTTTATGAATCTCTATAATACCAGAAGAGCAAGTTAGGCAAGAGAAACAGAAACTTACAGTTTTAACAGAAAAGGAACACCAGGAAGTTTAATACTAGAGGCAGGGCATGTGCTCAAAGAGAGCAAGGACCTTAGCTGTAATAGAATAAAGTAAATGATACCTTTAGGACAGGACCCCACCTCATTAAGCTTCCAACTTATAAAAGTGAAAAGTTTAAGAACTTTCCTACTCCTAAAAAGCAACTACTAAGAAATGCTGCTATAAATGTGATTCAGTGAAGCCAGATTCCATGCCAAGTCAGCAGCTGCACATCTTAGTGTCATCCATGTGGTTCTTGCTTCAAAATTAAGAATAATATGTCACTAGAGGAGGTGGGAAGTCTTCCTTCATGATTTAGGAGAGTCTCTGAAGACAGGTAGTGTATTGCAGGGAAGTCCCTGCCTAAAAGGTCTTGAGAGAGCAAGAAGCCACGAGAGTTCATTGCATCAACATGTGAAAATAAAGCTTGGATTGCACTGAAAACCCTAAGATGTTGGACATGCCAAAGTGTAGAGAATGCCAGCAACATAGGTGCTCTGGCAAGAGATCATATCCAAAGAACTTCTAGGTCTGTGTGATCCAACTCTAATGACCAATCTTTAATCCCACTGGCTAGAATGCAAACATACCCTTCCTACTCACCATTAATCTCAAGCAATAATATCTAATTGAAGAGCAGACAAAGTGATAAATCTGAAAAAGATTTGACAGAATGAATCAGAGCTTGGATGCAGCCAATTCTCAGGAGAACAGGTAAGAAAGATTTGCTCCTTAGGAGAGCAGTGCAGATTAAGTCAGGTGGGGAGGGCAGTTTAATGGATACAGTTGCATTGAGTTCAGGCAGTGCAATGGAGTCAGTCAGAGGAGTGCAGTTCTGGTAGTTCATGAGATCTGTGCCTGTCAGAAGAGGCAGTTGAAACCAGAGAACAAGAATGAGTCAGAATATTAGAACAAGTTGGTGGTTAGTTGAAGTACCCACCTCGACCAGCAAGAAAGACACGACACTGTTGGATTCTTCTTAACAGCCTTTATTGCAGGAACACCTCATTGTTGATTCGGGGGACCCCGGGAAACAAAGGCACTCGCCTTAAGTACAAAACAGACAGTGGCTGTAAACTTGTCCTCTGGGGATTGGTGGAGTGAGAGATATCTTATTAATATGCTTATCACCCCTGGCCTTGTAAATGCCAGAAGGCCAAAGACACAGCTATAATGGTGTACTATTCAGCTATTAAAAACAATGACTTCATGGAATTTTTAGGCCAATGGGTGGAACTAGAAAATATCATCCTGAGTGAGGTAACCCTGTCATAAAAGAACACATATGGTATGCACTCACTGATAAGTGGATATAGCTCCAAACCCAGAATAGCCAAGATACAATTCATAGACCATATGAAGTTTAAGAAGAAGAAAGACCAAAATGAGGATGCTTCAGCACTTCTTAGAAGGGGGAACAAAATACTCATGGGAGAAAATACAGGGACAATGAGTTTAGAAGGGACTGAAGGAAAGGTCATCCAGAGACTGCCCTACATGGAGAACCATCCCATATACAGTCACCAAACAGACAATATTGTGAATGCCAAGAAGTGCGTGCTAACAGGGGCCTGATATAGCTGTCTCATGAGAGGCTCTGCTAGAGTCTGAAAAATATAGAGGCGGATACTTGCAGCCAACTATTGGATTGAGCACTGAGACCCCAGTGGAGTAGTTAGAGAAAGGACTGAAGGAGCTGAAGTGATTTGCAACCTCATAAGGAAGAAAAATAACAACAAAGGAGACACACCCAGAACTCCCAGGGACTAAACCAACAAAGAAAAGTACACAGGGAGGAACCCTGGCTCCAGCCGCATTTGTAGTAGAGGCTGTCCTTGTAGGACATCAATGGAGGAGAGACCCTTGGTCTTGTGAAGGCATCATGTCCCAGTGTAGGAAATGCTAGGACAGGGAGGTAGGAGTGGGTAGATAGGTTGGGGAGCACCCTCACAGAAACAGGGGGAGGGGGAACGTGGTATGTGGTTTGTGGAGGGGAAACTAGGAAAGGGGATAACATTTGAAATGTAAAGAAATGCAATATCCAATAAAAAAGAAAGAACTAGAAAGTTTGAGTTTATTTAGCAGTAATCCTCTGAGATGATAATTACATCTGGGGAGGAAAACTTACTTTTATATCAGTCATTAAATGTCTGAGAAAGGCCATCCTCTGCTATGTATGCAGCTGGAGCCATGGGTCTCTCCATGTGTATTCTTTGGGTAGTGGTTTAGTCTCTGGGAGATCTGGTTGGTTGGTATTGTTGTTCTTATAGGATTACAAGCCCCTTCAGCTCCTTCAATCATTTCTCTAATTCCTCCAACTAGGACCCTAAATGGTTTGCTGCTAGCATTCCCCTCTGCATTTGTCACACACTGTCTGAGCCTCTCAGGAGACTACTATATCAGGTTACTATCAGCATATACTTCTTGACTTTATCAATATTGTTTATTTATGGCATATATATATATATATATATATATATATATATATATATATATATATATATCCGTGACTGCCTTTCAGTTGTCCTTGGTGTACATAATTATTCTATTATATCTGACTTTCCTACTTCTTTCTCCTTCTGCTCTGGTGAATTCTGGGAAACTAGATGTTCCTTGATGTTATGATTCTTAAACAATTGGAAATTGAGGCATAGGGGCACAGCACAGCACAGCCCTAATGGCCCAGGTGCATGCAGTGTGTTCTCATCTTGGAAACAATGTAATAACTACATGATAGTAGTTCCAGATTAATGCTTGACTTGCAAAGAAACTTTAAAGAAATTATTAGAATATGAATTAGAGCCAACATTGGGACCCTAGGAAAGGAAAAAGTTATTGAAGATAGGAAATAAGTTTTACATAATATTTGAGAGTGATTCCTGGATAAGGAAGTATAGAATATATAAAATTATATACTCGTAAACTAAGTCAAAATACTGGAACTCTTATGAGAGTCATTTTGTGCAAGGAACAGAAAGCTAGCAGAACCACTGAGTTAAGTTGATTCTTTCTGGCAACTGCCTGGCAGCTTTGCCTATGTCACTTATCATTAGAGCTTCACAGGAAAATGCAAGTAGCAGACCTCAGAGCTTTGAGCTCTGAAGTATAATAAGCTAAATATTAAAGTTTAAATAATGATAAGTTTACAATTAGTAGTATTTTGGCCTAGGTCTAGAAATAGGAGAAGCTTGAAACTTTGGGGAACAATTGTAATTCTTAGTTCCTTGTTGGATATGGTTATTCTTTTCAATTTGATTTGGCAATGATTATACAATGTCTTTTTTCTACTTTCTTTTGAATTATCAATAAAAGACTAGAGCAAGACAAAGGCTGGTGAGCATGAGAAGAGCATGTGAAGAGTGAATGAGAGAGAACATGTGAAGAATGAATGAGAAAGAATGTGAAGAGTGAATGAGAGAGTAAATGAGAGCATATAAAGAGTGAATGAGAGAGCACATGGGAGTGAAAGAGAGCGCAGGAGGAAGAAAATGTGAGAGGGGGTGAGAGCATGAAAAGAGAATGTAAAGAGTGAGTGAAGAGAGAATGTGAAATGTGTATGAAGATTGTGTGTGTGAGTGAAAGGAGAGTGCATGTGGTGTGTATGATATATATGTGTGAGGTATGTATGAAGAGTGTGTGTGTGAGAATGAAAAGGTAATGAACAGAGGTGTGCATGAGTGTGGGAATTTGAGAAAAGAAAACCACAATTAAAAAAAGCAGAGTGCACAAGAGAATGCAGAGTGTGTGCAGTCTCAAGCTGAGAGAGAGGGAGAGAGAGAAGGAGACAGAGGGAGAGAGAGAGAGAGAGAGAGAGAGAGAGAGAGAGAGAGAGAGAGAGAGAGAGAGAGAGAGAAACTTTAAGCCTTGAAATTGCATGTCAGTTTGTACCCAAAGAGTAGTCTGTGTATATTTATTACGCGCCTTCCAGATATCCCTGCTTCCAGGTGAGAACACCGATCCTGTGTCGAGGCCGGACCCCGGCAATATATATAAATATATATAAATAACTTTGGTTGTCCTTCTTCTTGAGCTTCATATGGTCTGTGGATTATATCTTGAGTAATTTGAGCCATTGGGCTTATATCACCTTATCAGTGACTGCATACCATGTGTGTGTTTTCTGTGATTGGGTTACCTCACTAAGGAAGGTATTTTCTAGTTCCATTCATTGGCCTATGAATTTCACGAAGTCATTGTTTTTGATAACTGAGTAATATTCCATTGTATAGATGCATCACCTTTTCTCTATCCATTCTTCTGTTGAAGGGCATCTGGGTTCTTTCAAGCTTCTGGCTATTATAAATAAGGCTGTTATGAACATAGGGGAGAATGTGTCTTTGATGTATTTTGGAGCATCATTTGGATATATGCCCAGGAAGAGGTATAGCTGGATCCTCGGGTAGTGGAATGTAAAAATTTCTGAGAAACCTCCAGACTGATTTCCACAGTGATTGAACAAGCTTGCAATCTTACCAAAAATGGAGGGGTTGTTCCTATTTCTCCTCATCTTTGCCGGCATCTGTTCTCATCTGACTTTTTGAACTTAGCCATTCTGACTGGTGTGAGGGGGAATCTCCAGGTTGTTTTGCGTTGCATTTCCCTGATAACTAAGATTGTTGAACATTTTTTAGGTACTTCTCAGCCATTAGATATTTCTCAGGTGAGAATTTTTTGTCTAGCTCCGTACCTAGTTTTTAAATAGGAATATTTGTTTCTCTGGAGTCCACCTTCTTGAGTTCTTTCTATATATTGGATATTAGCCCTCTATCAGATGTAGGATTGACAAGGATGTTTTCCCAATCTGTTGGTTGTCATTTTGTACTAATGCCAGTGTCCTTTGCCTTACAGAAGCTTTGCAGTTTTATGAGGTCTCATTTGTCGATTCTTGATTTTAGAGCATATGCCATTGTTGTTTTGTTCAGGAAAGTTTCCCCAGTGCCCATGTATTCAAAGCTTTTCCCCACTTTTTTTCTATTAGGCTGAGGGTATCTGGTTTTATGTGGATGTCCTTGATCCACTAGGATTTAAGCATTGTACAGAGCAATAAAAATGGGTCGATTTGCATTCTTCTATGCAAATCATGCTGACCTCAAGTTGAACAAGCACCATTTCTTGAAAATGCTATCTTTTTTCCATTGGATGGTTTTAGCTCCTTGTCAAAGATCAAGTGAGCATAGGTTTGTGGGTTCATTTGGGTCTTCAGTTCTATCCCTCTGATCTAATGGCCTGTCTCTGTATGAAAATCACACTGTTTTTATCACTATTGCTCTGAAATACTGTTTGAGGTCAGGGATGGTGATTCTCCCAGAAGTTATTTTATTGTTGAGGATGGTTTCCGCTGTCCTGGGTTTTTTGTTATCCCAAATGAAATTGCAAATTGCTCTTTCTAACTCTATGAAAAACTGAATTGGAATTTCGATGGGTTGTGCATTGAATCGCTAGATTGCTTTTGGCAAAATGGTCATTTTTCATTAGAGTAATCCTGCCAATATATTATCATGGGAAATCTTTCCATATTCTGAGTTCTTCAATTTCTTTCTTCAGAGACTTGAAATTCTTGTCAAACAGATCTTTCACTTGCTTGGTTAGAGTCACCCTGAGGTATTTTATGTTATTTGTGACTATTGGAAGGGTGTTCTTTCCCTAATTTTTTTTTCAGCCTGTTTATCCTTTGAATAGAGGAAGGCTACTGATTTGTTTGACTTAATTTTATAACCCAGAATTTGCAGAATTTTTTATCAGGTTTACTAGTTATCTAGTGGATCTTTTGGGGTCACTTAAGTATACTCTCATATCATCTGAAAATAGCAATATTTTGACTTCTTTCCAATTTTTATCAATTTGACCTCCTTTTCTTTTCTTATTGCTCTGGCTAGGACTTCGAGTACTATATTGAATAAGTATGGAGAGAGTGGGCAGTCTTGTCTAGTCCCTGATTTTAGTGGGATTGCTTCAAGTTTCTCTCCATTTAGTTTCATGTTGGTTACTGGTTTGCTGTATATGGCTTTTACTATGTTTAGGTATGGGACATCAACTCCTCATTTTTCCATGACTTTCAACATGAAAGGGTGTTGAATTTTGTAAAATATTTTCTCTTCATCTAATGAGATGATCATGTTGTTATATCTTTTGAGTTTGTTTATATAATGGATTACATGGATAGATTTCCATATATCATGAAGAATGATTGCTCTGAAGTGTTCTTGAATTTGGATTGCAAGAATTTTATTGAATATTATTTTGTGGATATTCATAAGGGAAATTGGTCTGACGTTCTCTTTATTTGTTGTGTTTTTATGTGACTTGGGCATAAGAGCATTTGTGGCTTCATAGAGCAAACTGGGAAATCTTCCTTTGTTCCTATTTTGTGGAGTAGATTAGACTGTATTAGTATGAGTTCGTCAATGAAATTCTGGTAGAGTTCTGCACTATACTCATCTGGTCCTGGGCTTTATTTGGTTGGGAGACTTTTAATAACTGCTTCTATTTCTTTAGGAGCTATGGGATTCTTTACATGGTTTATCTGATCCTGATTTAACTTTGGTAACTGGTATCTGTCTAGAATATTGTCCATTTCATACAGATTTTCCCATTTTGTTGAATATAGGCTTTTATAGAAGGATCTGATGCTTTTTTGTATTTTCTCAGATGTTGTTGTTATGTCTTCTTTTGATGTCTGATTTTGTTAATTTGGACACACTCTCTGGGCCCTCTGTAACTGTCTAGGTGATGGTTCATCTACATTGTTGGTTTTCTCAAATGGAGTTCCTGGTTTTGGTGATAATTTGTATAATTCTATTTGTTTCTACTTGGTTATTTTCAGCCTTGAGTTTGATTATTTCCTGCCTTCTACTCATGTTGAGTATATTTCTTTCTTTTGGTTGTGTAGCTTTTAGGTGTGATGTCAAGCTGATAATATATGCTCTCTCCAGTTTCATTTTGGTGGCACTGAGAGCTATGAATTTTCCTCTTAGCCCTGCTTTTATTGTGCCACATATATTTGGGTACGTTGTGCCTTCATTTTCATTAAATTCTAAAAAGTCTTTAATTTCTTTCTTTATTTCTTCTTTGTCCAAGTTATCATAGAGTAGATTATTGTTCAATTTCATGCATATGTGGGCTTTCTGTTGTTTTGGTTGTTTAGCCTTTATCCACGGTAATCTGATAGGAAGCATGGGTTTATTTCAATCTTCTTGCATTTGTTGAGGCTTATTTTGTGACAGATTATATGGTTAATTTTGGAGAAGGTACCTTGAGGTGCTGAGAAGAAAGTATGTTCTTTTGTTTTAGGATGAAATGTTCTATAAATATCTGTTAAGTCCATTTGGTTCATAACTTCTGTTCATTTCTCTATGTCTCTGTTTTATTTGTTTTGATGATCTGTCCACTGATGAGAGTGGGGTGTTGAAATCTCCCACTATTATTATGTGAGGATCAATGTGTCCTTTGAGCTTTAGTTAAATTTCATTTATGAATAAAATTGTCCTTGCATTTGGATCATAGGCACTCAGCATCGAGACTTTATCTCTACTTTTTCTTTGATGAATATGAAGTGTCCTTCCTTATCTTTTTTGATAACTTTTGTTTGAAAGCCGATTTTATTTGATCTGAGAATGGCTATTCCACCTTGTTTCTTGGTACCATCTGCTTGGAGAATTGTTTTCCATCCTTTTACTTTGAGGAAGAATCTTTCTTAGTCACTATGGTGTGTTTCCTTTAGGAACAAAATGATGGGTCTTCTTTCCACATCCAGTCTGTTAGTTTATGTCTTTTTATTGGGCAATTGAATCCATTGATGTTAAGAAATATTAGGGAATATTGATTTTTGTTTTCTGTTATTTTTATTGTTAGAGCTGGAATTATGTTTGTGTGTCTCTCTTCTTTTGGTGTTGTTGTGAGATTACATTCTTGCTTTTTCTAGGGTCTAGTTTCCCTCCTTATGTCAGAGTTTTCCATCTATTCTTTGTAGAGCTGGATTTATAAAAAGATATTCTGTAAATTTGGTTTTGTCATTGAATATCTTTGTTTCTCCATCTATGCTAATTGAGAGTTTTGCTGGATATAGTAGCCTGGAATGGCATTTGTTTTCTTTTCGGGTATGTATGACATCTGTCCAGGATCTTCTGGTTTTCATAGTCAGGTGAGAAATATGGTGTAATTCTGACAGGTCCACCTTACAAGTTACTGCTTTTAATATTCTTTCATGTTTTGACTCTTATGTGATGGGAGGAATTTCTTTTTCGGTCCAATCTATTTGGAGTTTTATATGCTTTTTGTATGTTTATGGGCATCTCTTCTTTTTCAGGTTATGGAAGTTTTCTTCCATAATTTTTTTGAATATATTTACTGGCCCTTTAAGTTGGGAGTCTTCACTTTCTTTTATATCTATTATCCTTAGGTTTGATCTTCCCATTGTGTCCTGGATTTCCTGTATGTTTTGGACTAGGAGCTTTTTGTATTTATTTTTATTTTCTTTGTTGTTTGTGTTGATGTTTTCTATGGTATCTTCTGTTGTGGTTTGCTCTGGAGTTATCTGTATTTTGATGCTAATTCTGTTGCCTCAAGGATGACTGCCTAGTCACTTACTCAGGACTCAGGTGACTTTATCCACCTTTATCCCCATTTAATTTGTAAAATCCAGGTGAGGGTTGGTACAGGATAGAAGGAGGCCTGTCATTGGAAGACAAGTAAGGATGGGCAGGAGAAAGTTTGACAGAAGGGATGGAGACTTGAATGGAAAGGAGGAAGAGACAGAAGAGACAGAGAGAAGCTGCTGCCAGAAGACAGCATGGAAGTGGACATTGAAACTGAGAAAGGGAATAACATTTGAAATGTAAATAAGAAATACCCAATTTAATAAAGATGGAAAAAAAAAAGATTCCACGCTGTACCTTTACAGGTTGTAATGAATGTTCTTCAGGGATGGATGTGTACAGGGTTTGTAGGTTTAGGTGATCAATTATATCTTATCAATTAGATCAGTGATTATTGTGTTGTGTTCTTTCTTGTGGCGATTTGACTTTGGGAGAGTGTGTGCGGCTAGAGACACTGGGCCTCCACTGGACCACCATGGATTTGGGATGTGTTTCTGACAAGATAACTAGCAGATATCTTGGGGCACTGTGGTGATGGACCTAGTGAGGTAAAAGGAAGCCATTTTTTATATTTTTACAACAATCTTCTTCCCCTGATATTCTCTCTTCTATCTCTTGTATTCTGTTGGTGATGCTTGCCTCTATGACTCCTGATCTCTTCCCTAGGTTTTCTATCTCCAGGGTTGTCTCCCTTTCTGCTTTCTTTATTGCTTCTATTTCCATTTTTAAATCCTGGATAGTTTTGTTCAATTCCTTCACATGTAAGGTTGTTTTTTTCCTGTAAATCTTTTAGGGATTTTTGGGTTACCTCTTTAAGGGCTTCTACTTGTTTACCTGTGTTGTCCTTTATTTCTTTAAGAGAGTTATTTATATCCTTCTTAAAGTCCCCTATCATCATCATGAGATGTGATTTTAAATCCAAATCTTGCTTTTTTGTGTGTTTTGGTCATCCTTTATTTGCTTTGGTGGAAGATCCAGGTTCGGATGGCTCCAAGTAGTCTTGGTTTCTGTTGCTTAGGTTCTTGTGCTTGCCTCTCACAATCAGGTTGTCTCTGGTATTAGCTTGTCTTGCTGTCTCTGACAATGACTTGACCCTCCTGTTGGCCTGTGTGCCAGCACTCCTGTAGACCTGTTTTCTTTCAGCTGGATCTGGGAACAGAGAGTTGTTCCTGGGTTTGTGTGTCCTTAAGCCTTCAGGCAGGTCCCTTGGAGCAGAAGATTTTGTCTTACCTCTGCTCTTATGTGTATCTGCACTCCAGATACTGGCTTTCTGCTCTGGGCTCAGGTAGAAACTTGACAGGTCTTGCCCCTGACTGCTCCTAGATTCCTATATCCAGAGGGTACTAGGCATTTAACTCTTGGGCCAAGAATGTGAGCAGAAGTAGAGGTCTCTCCTCAGCTCTCAGGATTGTCTGCACTTCTGGGAGTCCAGCTCTCTCCTCCATGGGTAAAGAGAGCTATGGGAGAGTTTTAGCTCTAGTACAGGCAGAAACCAGAAGTGTCCTGTCACAGACTGCTTTTGCCTTTGTGTGTCCTGAGGTCACTAGTTGAGTTGCTTGGATGAGAAGGGTTGGACTTACCTCTGCTCTCAGGTGTGTTGGTTCTAGTGGCAACTGGCTTTCAGCTCTAGTTGCAGGCAGAAACCAGAAGGGTTCTGCCCCTGACTGATCCTAGGTTCCTGTGCTCAGAGGGTAGCGAGGGAACTAGGCAGGTTTGTGGGTAATACAGGAAGAAGTAATTGTCTCCTCTGAGGTCTCAGGGTTGTCTGCACTTCTGAAAGTCCATCTCTCTCCCCAATGTGATTTGTGAGCAGAGAGCTGTGGAACAGGTTCAGTTCATGGCGCAAGTAGAAACTGGAAGATTCCTGCCACTGACTGCTCCTTTTTTCCTGTATCCAGTGGGCACTAGGCAGGTTCCTCTTGGGCCAAGAATGTGAGCAGAAGTAGTGGTTTCCCTTGAGCTCTCAGGATTGTCTTCACTTCTGAGGGTCCAGCTGTTTCCCCCATGTGATTTGCATATAGAGACTATCTATGAAATTATAGGCAAAGTTGTAGATGTTTCCAATTTTTTCCTTTGCAGTATCCCTGTATCTTAAACACTTGCTGATATAGAACTAAACGACATCACAGAAGTTTTAAATCTATACTTATTACTCAATAAATGAAAATACAAGTCAATTTAGAATAAGAAGCTATTACTGTAGGTTTCTTTGTGATGTCATACTCTCTTACATAGATATTTTCTTACTATAAAAACTTTAGTATCGACTTGTGTTCTCATTGGCTTGCTCCCCTAGAAATTATTCAGCAACTGTGATCAATAATTTCATTTCTATTAAAACTTGGATAACTTAAATTTTTCCTAATCTTTAACAATCTACTTTGATTTAAAAATAAAATAAACTTTATTTTCTGGGCTTTGTTTTTTGTTTTTTTACTACTTTGATTACTCTTTACCTAAAAATTTGTTTGTACATTGTTTTTTTTTGTTTTTTTTTTTGTTTTTTTTTGTTTTTTTTTTTTTAGAAAATAATATAAGGATGAGTGGAAATTCTATAAGACATAATACCAAAATTTACAATTGTATGTGAAAGACCTCCCCTTGAAAGGAAAATTATACAGATTTAAGGTTTAAACATATGAAGTTAAAAGAGTATGTTTCAAAATTCACAACCTCAGGACTAAACACTGTGAAAAGCAAGTCCAGGCAGCCCCGCCCTGCGGCTAGAACTAACAGACCATAAAAGGAAAGGAATGCAGAACAGACCAGGAGTACCGGATCTGACTCACAGGCCACCTGGCAGGAAGAGATAAGCCCCCAGCCCCCGACATCCAGGATGCCCCAAACCTGCCAATGTGTGTAGCTATACCTTATTACCTCATCATGTGAAATAGCCAATCATATGTGAACGTGTCTATGTGCCTCGTTTGAATCCACCAATCCCCGTAACTATGCATCTGTTTCTGTATGCCCGCTTCTGCTTCCCCAATCCCTATAAAAGCCCCATGCTGGAGCTGCTGGGCGCGCAAGTCCTCCAAAGAGACTGTGTGCCCGCAGGTACCTGTGTTTTCCAATAAACCCTCTTGCTGATTGCATCCGAGTGGACTCGGCTCGGTCATTGGGCGCTTGGGACTCCTCCTGAGGGAAAGGTCCTCTCCGGGGGTCTTTCACCCTTAAAAGGAAAATTATATGAGCTTAAGGTCCACAACTATAAAAGTAAAAAGTAAGTCTTAAGATTCACAGACTCAGAGCTAAAACAGGACCGGGCGAGCCCAGGCCCTGTGGGGCCTGCCCCGCCGTTAAGACTAGCAGACCATAAAGATAAGGAAAAAGGAATGCAGGAACCAGCCCGAGTTATCAGTGCTGACTCATAGGCCATCTGGCAGGAAAGGATAAGCCCCTAGGCCCTGACATTACGGACGCCCCAGCCTGCACATACTCTTTTGCTGCGTAACCATGCATCTGCGCCTCATTTAAATCCATCAATCAAGTCCCTGTAACCATGCATCTGCTTCTGTATGCCTGCTTCTGCTCCCCAGAACCCTATAAAAACCCGTCCCCGGTCTTGCTGGGTGCGCCACTCCTTCCGAGCTGACTGAGACGCCCGCAGGTACCTGTGTATCCGGACAATAAACCCTTTTGCTGATTGCATCCGGTGGTCTCGGCCTGGTCATTGTGCTTGGGGATCTCCTTCCCGAAGGAAGATTCTCTCTGAGGGTCTTTCATATGTCAATTATAATAAGAATAAAATGAAATAAATGAAACAGCATTTTAAAAATATGTAAATTATGTCATATTCAAATAGCTTTAATACTCAAAATTCAGTTTATACAACAAACTTAATTCACTGCTCGATTATTTTTAACTACAACATATACCTTGTCCATGTACTGTTATTGTAAGATTATGAGATAGTTTTCTATGCTATATCTCTTACTCTGAATGAAGAAAAATGTGGAAAATAAAAGTTTCAACAATAATTTGTTGAATCAATTGAACAATGTATTGGGTTTTTAGACATATATTTATTTATTTACTTTATTCTCTTGTTTTGAGATAAGATCTCGCTATATTGCTCTAGCTGGAAGGCAATTCACAATGTCAAAAAGTCTGCCCTGGAACTCACAGCGATCTGCCTGCCTTTGTTTATTAAGTGCTAAGAATAAAACCATACCACCTTGCTCTTCATATTTAATATTTAACATTTGTTTATGAGAGAAAGAGAGACAGAGAGACAGAGAGACAGAGAGACAGAGAGAGAGAGAGACAGAGAGACAGAGAGAGAGAGAGAGAGAAAGCACATATATGTGTGAAGGTCAGAGAACAACTTGAAGGATGCAAGGTAATTACCTCTATCAAGTAGGTCCCAGAGTTGGAACTGTGATCATTAGACTTGGAAGGAAGCACCGGTATTTACTTAGCTAACTCACAAGCCTGCAATAAAATTTTTCGGCATTGAGTTGACTGAAAACAAACTAATATTTTAAAAGCTAATTTTAATTTAAAGAGATCTGACACCACTAGGATATGTTAGTGTGGTTTTGAAATGCTTAATGTCAATTACCACATAGTTTTACTCTATTTTTTTTCTGGAAGGAGAAAGTCAGAGGAATGTGAGATCAGTATTTATTTTGAAAGTATTGAATAATTTTAGCTAAGTTTTAGTTTAGCTAAAAGATTATGATCTGTTTTATTTTTATCATTTGAAGAACACATGTATTAAGACTCAGTTTGGAATATGGATTTTAAAATTTTAGTGTGTCTGTAGATTATTGATGCAATGCTGGTATTGACTCAGAACACAATACGAGTTTTCACTCCTGCCTCTAGCGATTCGTACACAAATACTCTTAAAGATGTCCAAATCAATTACATCATAGAGTGGTTTAAACCCAGCTGTAGTTTGAAGAATGATTTACATGGAACTAAGAGCAATTGCTATTTTTTACTTTCCATTAATTTGGTGCTAATACCATACATCTATTGTACAATTTCAATTTTTTAAATAAAGTTTATTTAGTAAAGTTTCTCATGCAAGAACAACAGTTTCAGATAAGTGTCAACTATGTTCAGTTTTATTTAGCAGAGGAATTATAAAAAATGAAATGTAGGGTTAGTATTTTCTGTAGGTGACATGATTGAAGGGAATTTAAATAGTCCTTTATACCACTCTACTATCTGCCAATAAATCCATAACTACATGAGTTTCCTTGAAACTAATATTATTGTCCCCTTGATAAAAACTACTCATTAACATGTATTTCACAAGATGTCAAAGACCTTTGATTTTTATTTAAGAAAGCTAAAAGGTCTCAGAAAAAAATGTATATTTTCAGGGGTAGCTGTTACAGGTTAACTGATACCTTGTGAAGTAGAGCTAAAAATGTGAAATCAAGAAAGGCTTGTATGCTTCAGAAAGTATTAGCCTGAGGGGCCTATATATGAAGTATGTTCTATAAGCAAGGAATTACACAGAAATCCACTTATTCTCAGATGGGGTACCTTTCCATAACTATTTAAAATGTGAAACTGGATATAAGTATGAGAATATGAGCTTCCTGACAAATACTTGCAAGGAATATATTCACACTTAGGAGTCAGTGTAGAGGAGGGCTTGTATTTGGCATCCTATCTCTATTATGCAGGGTATTTTTTTTCTTTATATTCTACTTCATTTTTACTTTGGAGTAGTTATCTGTGATTGAACATTTAGAAGGGTAGATGTTAATGTGATATTTGTCTACAAGTCACCAAAATACCCAAAAAATGTGTATTTAAAAAATGTTTAAAATTAAAACTAAGTACATCATTTTCCCCTTTCTCTTTTCTCCCTCTAAAACCTCCCCTGTATTTCCTCACTATATGTACTTTCTAAACTTACAGCCTCTGGGCCCTCTTTTTAATTTTTGTTGCATATACAAAGCTGTTGTTTTATTCATTCAACAACGTCTATGTAGGGCACATGTGGCTGACAATTAACTACAAGCAAATGAAATCCATAATATTTATAAACATTGTCCAAGACCATTAAAGTTTAGCTCAAGAAGGCTATGGTAGAACTCAATAAATATACTTCCTTTGCATAGGCTAGTTGCATCATAGGATTTACATATACATCTAGAGTAAGTTGCAGCTAAATAGTAATCAGATATTTGTATTTAATATCCCCAATCAAAGAATTGAAGCTAGATATATAAGCTAGTATAACAAATAAGATATTTCACCCAATTAATCTTTTACAATAAAATAAGGATAGTAATAATAATATAAATAATGTAAGACTATGACAAATCATAAGATAGAAAACTGAGGTAGCTGTACCATATATGTGCTTTTAACGCTCACCAAGGCTGGAAGAACTTAACCTTCCCAGTCCCCTTGCATTCTGTAATGTTTTTATTCATTATTTTATTTACACTTAAAACATTATCTTCTCTCCCATTTAAATCCCCTACCCCCTACCCCATTCCCCTTGCTTCTATGAGGGTTCTCCCCAACCCACTTACACCCTAGCACTACCCCAGTGCCCTAGCATTCTCCCAACACTGGGGCATTGAGCCTCTATAGGACCAAGAGCCTCCTCTAACATTGATGCCAGATAAGGCAATCCTCTGCTACATATGCAGCTCAAGCCATCAGTCTCTCCATGTGTACTCTTAGGTTGGTGTTTCCGTCCCTGGGAGCTCTGGGGTGAGTCTGGTTAGTTGATTGTTGTTCTTCCTATGGGGTTGCAAACTGCTTCAATCCTTCCCTTAACTCCTCCATTGGGGGTCTCAGTTTTCAGTCTGATGGTTGGCTGCAAGCATCTTCATTTCTATTGGTCAGGCTCGGGCACAGCCTCTCATTGGACAGCTATACCAGGTTCCTGTCAGCAAGTGTTTCTTGGCATCAGCAATTATGTCTGGGTTTGGTGTCTGCAGATGGGATGGATCCTTATGTGCGGCAGTCTCTGGATGGCCTTTCCTTCACTGCTCCACTCTTTGTCTCTGCATATCCTTTTGACAGGAACAATTCTGGATTAATATTTTTGAGATGGGTAAGTGGCCCCATCCCTCAACTGGGACCTATGTACTGTAAATCACAGCAAAGACTTCTCTTTTTCAAATTGTATGTGGCTAAGGAATAATCTGCAGTTAAATTTGAAAAACAATTCTGTATGGAATACTAAAACAGTGTTTTCTTTCCTGTTTAAAGTTTTTGTTTTGTTTTATTTGTCTAATTGTTATTTTGTAGCCTTGGGGATTTGAACCCAAGGCTTTCCAAGTGATATGAAAATACTATACTGAGGAACCCTACCCCTAATACTTATACTGTTTGACTTTACTTGATCATAAGATATCTGTACAGCTCATTGATTTATATATTGGTTATTTCCAATTCATTTTTTTAAATATTTCCTATTACATCTAGAAGTCTGTTTACATGTGAGTATGTGTTTGTGAGTAAAAGTGCCTTTCTAGGCCAGAGGCATTCTACAATCTGGAGCTGGAAGAACAGAAGGTTGTGAAATGCCTGGCAGGGATGCTACGAATTTAATTTGAAGTCTTTTGAAAAACAAGTACCCATAACTGCTGAGCCATCTTTTCATCCCCTATGTTTAATTCTTTTTATTTTCAACCATAGAGTAAAAGTATTAAATGCTTAGTCTGTGATAAACCACAGTTAAATGATCAGGCTGAAAAATCTGTAGCATTCAAATTATGATTCATTTTGTAATTTATAGCTAGCTGATGGGTATCAGACTATGATAAATTAGGCCTGATTATGCTCTGTGGCATCTTATTGCCCTTTAATAAATAACTACATTTGTAATTATATGATTTTCTACAGCCCATCACCATTTCTTGGTCTAGATTTGCATGTTTAAGAGAGTTTAGCATTAGGTTTTTGGGAATTCCTATACATGCATCAAAACCCAGCCTTCTAACATGACTATTGTTCTACCATCTCCATAGCTTTGTACATAAATAAATAAATTCCCATACTCCATCAGGTACAATTCAAATATAACAGATACAGGCTAGTGAAGACAAAAAATGTAAATAAATTATTAATGTTTGAAGTCTTATAATTTTATAACTGAGTTAAAATTTACTTTTCCCTCTCAATATTTTTTTCAATTTCTTAAAATTATGAAGACAAACAGATACAATATGAACAATCCCTAAATGTTAAGAATAGACCTGTCAATTTTAAAGGTGATTTTCATGAATATGTGGATTCAATAATGTGGATAGGCAAGTTGGCCTTGTATGCATGTGAAGATGTAAGTTCATGTTAGTAAAGTAGTATTGAATAAAAGGATAAGAGACTTGTTTCTCCTACTTTTCATCCATGCAGTAAATCTTGAAGCTTAAATATCAGGGAAAAGAAAACAGTTAGCATAGGCATCTAAAGATGAAAATGCAAATGTAATCTATCATGGTGATTCAGAGCCTTTATTGTGTATGAAATAAACTCTGGGGTAAAGAAGGAGAGGCAGTTGTTTCAAAATAGATTCAAAAATTTAAAGGAAACTTTCACATCCAAATTACACTTCACATTATTTCACAGTAAAACAATGAGTGAACCCAGTTTAAAATTTAGCATTGTTAATTTATAGGTGGAGACCATAATACAATTTTAGTCGACTTAAAACTCCTCTTGAAGTGAAAAAAAAAAGTAATCTAATAGGGATGTTCTTTCTATAGTGGTCCAATTCTGTGATATATTTTTAAAAAAGGTCTTTTAAATATTATCTGTATGAATTAAGAGTTGCTCAGATAAGAAAATCCATATCATCACCTGGGACAGGCTCCCTCATAAGTTGTCATACACCAGTCTTCCCTAAATACATATACACAGGAGCAACAGTAAACTTAACAGGTTGTTTTTATAAATTTGTGTGCATATATGTATAATAATAAAGAACATTAGAGAATTAGCATCCATGAATTTGAGAAGTGGAGGAGATTTTGGAAGAGTTGGAGAGTGGAAAGGGAAGAAAAATGATGTCAATACAGTACACACATATAAAGCTCTCAAAAACTTAAAAATTCAGATAAAATTAATTGACGTCTGAAGGCCTAGAGAGATGATTCAAAATGTATGTGTCGGCGCCTGCACCAACAAGGTACCGAGAATCAGGCGAAAGCCTGTGGGATTAAAGAAACACACACACACACACACACACACACACACACACACACACACACATACAGAGGTTATCGTGTCAAGCCAGGAGAGGAAGAGAGAGAGAAAGAAAGAGAGAGGGAGAGGAAGAGAAAGAGCGGAAGAGAGTCAGAGAGAGAGAGGAAGCAGGAGGAGCGGAAGAGTCTCCTCTAGCTTTATTCACCACTTATATACCTAAGTCTCCAGGTAGAAAATATCTGGGAAGCACAGTGGGAAACCCTGGCTGTGACTTCGGTAACAAAAGACCAACTAGGGGAAGAGACCTGAATTAATTAGGGAGAAATCTGAAAAGACCAGCCTAAATCTCAAGGATAAAGGCTGAGGAAGCAAAAGGCCACAGTAAATTGACCACTGCCCAGGTGTGGTCCAGGTGTGTCAGTTCCACATGCATCAGCAGGGCTCAGCAGAGGTCATGCAGTGGAGACACCGGGTGTTTACTACTTGGTCTTTTCTTCCTGTGCCGTAAATTCATGGGAGAGGCTTTTGTCAAGACTTTATGGCAGTCATCTTAACTTGGCCATACAGTCACAAAGCGGCCAGGCCCAAATTGAATATGGTTCCCTACATGTATGTACTCAAATTTTTGAGTGGACCTATATTCCGTTGCTAGCACCCATTCTGTGAGGCTCAAAACTACCTGTAACTTTATTTTCAGGAGATCTGATTCCCTCTTCTGGTATACACAGGCATCTGAATTTACATGCGTATATAGAACAGACACTCATACACATAATTAAAAGTAAAAAAAATTGTTTTTAAAATGTTGAGGCCTGAAAGTAAACTCAGCACATGGTAATTTAAAAAAAATAAGAATATAACACTGCAAATTTATAATATCTGCCATTTCTGGCACAGTCTGAATTTCCTAACTCATTTGCTATATTTTGTATAATTATCATAATGTATTCCTTTAAGGGATACAAGAAGAAACTCTAATTTAGCCTATCTGAAGAAAAAATGAGGTTTTTGAAAGCATGCTGTAAGCTTTGTCACACAAGCCAAGTAAAAATATGTGTTTTGCATGACTGATTTAATTCTCACTCAGGCAATAAAAACCTGTTAAATCAAATGATATAATAGCTAAAAAAAAAAAAAAAAAGTCAACACTTACTGAAACTGAAATACTTGGTTTTAATATATTATCATTTATCATAGTAAAATGTTGCCTTAAGCACATGGAATGAATCCTTGGGGACATGGCGTTTAATCTTAGAAATTTTATTCATCTAAGGGTAATTTTTTCATAAACAATGATAGTCATATAAAGAAGCCAACATTCTGACAACACCGAGATATAATTAAAATGTGTAATAAAGGAAAAGCTGCTAATTTGGGGGAGTTGATAATTAACTATGTGGTTATTCAGGTGGAGGGTAAATTGTATTTAGTGAATTAAATATGTATGAAATCTAATTTTGTGGGTGGAGATGTTCATGTGGTATTTCAAGGCTTAGTCATAGATTATGTAAAAAGGGAATATATACCAAATAATTTAAAAAGAATAGCATTAATAGTATTACTGGCTGTTATACTATTAATTACACATAATAAATATTCATTTTGTAAAATATTTGTATACCTGTTGGAGTGTTTTATATTTTTTACTCTTAAACACATTTACATTTTTTCAGTATCATTATGGTATACCTTTATTTTGATATTCATTGATTAACTGTATTGTTTTCAGTGCATTGTATATTCATATTTCATGAATTTTGAATGTTTTAGCATGTTTCACCACACTTTTATGTTATCTAACTTAATTTTATCAGTGATTTAATATTTCCTCATTATAACCCATTTCTATTTGCATTTATTTTATTTCCATAATAAAGATACACTAGCTTCTTTACATAAACCAGGATATGTGTCTTATTCAAAATTGTCAAGTGTTGTTCCTTATTATTTAATATTGCTCATTGAATGTTTTATGTCTAATATTTTATTATATCGAATATGGAATAAGTGTTTCTGATGCCTTGTCCATGTTTTTTAATTGTTTTTATTTATTTACATTTCAAATGTTATCCCACTCCTGGTTTCCCCTATCCCATCTGCCTTCCCCTTGGGTGCTCCCCCACTCACTCCTGCCTCAATGCCCTAGCCTTACCTTACTCTGGAGCATACAGCCTCTACAGA
This sequence comes from Rattus norvegicus, assembly GCF_021556685.1. NCBI lineage: Eukaryota > Metazoa > Chordata > Mammalia > Rodentia > Muridae > Rattus > Rattus norvegicus. Next base: position 89,704,870 of record NC_141554.1, read on the forward strand.
ACCAAGGGCCTCCCCTCCCACTGATACCAAATAAGGTGATCCTCTGCTATATATTCAGCTGAAGCCATTGGTCCCTCCATGTGTACTCTTAGGGTGGTGGTTTAATTCCTAGGAGCTCTAGGGTTGTCTGGTTGGTTGATATTGTTATTCTTCCTATGGGGTTGCAAACTCCTTCAGTTGGGGTCGCCGTGCTCAGTCCAGTGATTGGCCGTGAGCATCTTCATCTCTATTGGTCAGGCTCTAAGGCACAACATACCAGGTTCCTGTCAGCAAGCTCTTCTTGGTATCAACAGTAGTATGTGGGTTTGATGTCTTCAGATGGGAAGGATCCATATGTGGGGCAGTCTCTGGATGGTCTTTTCTTCAGTCTCTCCTCCACTCTTTGGCCATACATTTCTTTTAGATAGGAAGACTTCTGGTTTAATATTTTTCAGATGGTCGAGTGGCCCCAGCCCTCAATCAGGGGCTGTGCCTAACCTCTGGATATAGTCTCTAGAGATTCTCTCTCCCCTGTGTTGGGTATTTCAGCTAATGTCAATCCTGATTGGTTTTTGGAGGCTCTTGTTTTCCTGGCATCTGGGACTTTCTAGTGGTTACCTCCCAGTTCCCCATTCCCCACTGCAACACTTCTCTGCTCAATTTCCTGACCCTCTCAACTTCTTGCTTGTCTCCCTCCCCAACAGGATCCTTCCCCCATTTCCCCTCCTCTCTTGTCTCCCTTCCCTTTCACACTTATCCTCTACCTTCTGTGATTATTTTGTTCCCCCTTCTAAGTAGGACTGGAGTGTTCACACTTTGGTTTTAAATATCTTTTACTTTAAAACATTTTACTTTGGTGGTTTTGAGTGTCCTCTTACATGTCTGTACATTGAATGCATCAGTAACCACAAAGGCCAGAAAAGAATGCCAGGTCCTGTAGAATTGGAGTTACAGATAGTTGTGAGAAGCCATGGAGATTCTTAGAATGTAACCAGGATCCTCTGGAGCTCTTAAACACAAAGTCATCTCCCAAAACTCACTTTTATTGTTTTGAAAAGGATATTTTCTTGGGAGTGAATTCTATATATTTTCAGATTTGTTAGCAATCTATTCATCATACATCCTTCTCAATTTCTACAGCACCTCTTTCATTTCTTCATATTCATTCCAAAGTGTTATGGTTTACTCTTTATTTCTTTTCTGCACGCATCTTGGTAAAATTTCTCAATTGATGCTGATATAACAGGGATTTGATACATTTTTCTTTCAATATTATTCAGCTATTTCTTTTTTTTCTTTTTTTTTTTTTTCGTAGCTGGGGACCGAACCCAGGGCCTTGCGGTTGCTAGGCAAGCGTTCTACCACTGAGCTAAATCCCCAACCCAGCTATCTCTAATTATTAATTCATTGATTTCTTTTTTCTTTTATTGGACATTATTTTATTTACATTTCAAATGGTATGTCCTTTCCCGTTTTCCTGGACATAAGCCCTATATCCCATCCCCCTCCCTGTCTTCTATACGGGTATACCCCTCCAAATTCACCCCCCCTTTCTACACCCCCTACATTCCCCTACATTGAGGGGCCAGCCTTGGAAGGACCAAGGGCTTCTCCTTCCATTGGTGCCCAACAAAGCCACCCTCTGCTATACATGCACCTGGAGCCATGGGTCAGTACATGTACACTCTTTGGGTACTGGTTTAGTCTCTGGGAGCTCTGGTTGGTTGGCATTGTTGCTCTTATGGGGCTCCAAACCCCTTCTGTTCTTTCAATCTTTTCTCTAATTCCTCCAACTGGCATCCCATTCTCAGTTCAATGGTTTGCTGCGGCTATCATTCCCCTCTGTATTTGATATGCTCTGGTTATACCTCTGAGGAGATATCTTTATCTGGCTCCTGTCAGCATGCACTTTTTAACTTCATCAATCTTATCTAGTTTTGGTGGTTGTATATATATGGGCCACATGTGGGACAGGCTCTGAATGGCCGTTCCTCCAGTCTCTGCTCCAAAATTTGAGTCCACATACCCTCCTACGAATATCTTTGTTCCCCTTTTAAGAAGGAGTGTGTCATGTGCACTATGGTTGTCCTTCTTCTTGAGCTTCATGTGGTCTGTGAATTGTATCTTGGGTAATTAAAGCTTATGGGCTAATATCCACTTATCAGTGAGTGCACACAGTGTGTGTTTTTCTGTGATTGGGTTACCTTACTCAGGATGATATTTTCTAGTTCAATCCATTTGCCTATGAATTTCATGAAGTCATTTTTTTTTGATAGCTGAGTAGTACTACACTGTGTAGATGTGCCACATTTTCTGTATCCATTCCTCTGTTGAGGGGCATCTGGGTTCTTTGCAGGTTCTGACTATTATAAATAAGGCTTCTGTGGACATAGTGGAGAATGTGTCTTTGTTGTATGTTGGAGCATCTTTTGGGTATATGCCCATGAGAGGTATAGTTGGGTTCGCAGGTAGTACAATGTCCAATTTTCTGATGAACCTCCAGACTGATTTCCAGAGTGGTTGTACCAGTTTGCAATCCCACCAAAAATGAGATTCTTTCTCTAAATTCTGGTGATCATATGTTGTCAGCTGAGTTTTTGATCTTAGCCATTCTGACTAGAGTGAGGTGGAATCTCAGGGTTGTTTTGATTTGCATTTCCCTGATGACTAAGGATGCTGAACATTTCTTTACTTACTTCTCAGTGATTTGATAATACTCAGCTGAGAATTCTTTGTTTAGATTTGTACCCCATTTTTACTAGGGTTATTTGGCTCTCTCGTGTCTAACTTCTTGAATTATTTGTATATTTTGGATATTAGCCCTCTATAAGATATAGGATTAGTAAAGACCTTTTCCTAATCTGTTGGTTGCCGATTTGTCCAAATGACAGTGTCCTTTGCCTTACAGAAGCTTTGCAATTTTATGAGGTCCCATTTGTTGATTCTTGATCTTAGAGCATAAGCCATTGGTGTTTTGTTTAGGAAATTTTCTCCAGTGCCCATGTGATCAAGACTTTTCCCAACTTTTCCTTCCAGTAGTTTGAGTGTATGTGATTTGATCCACTTGGAATTAATCTTTGTACAGGGTAAAAAGAATGGATCAATTTGCATTTTTCTATTTGTGACCTCCAGTTGAACCAGTACCATTTGTTGAAAATGCTACCTCTTTTCCCTTGGATGGTTTTAGCTCCTTTGTCAAAGATCAAGTGACAGTAAGTGTGTGGGTTCATTTCTGGCTCTTCAATTATCTTTCACTGATCTAACAGCCTGTCTCTGTACCAATACCATACTGTTTTATCACTATTGCTCTGCAGTGCTGCTTAAAGTCATGGATGGTGTTTCCCACAGAAGTTCTTTTATTTTTGAGAATAGTTTTTGTTATTCAAAATGAATTTGCAAATTGCTCTTTATAACTCTGTGAAGAATTGAGTTGTAATTTTGAAGGGGATTGCATTGGATCTCCAGATGGCTTTTGGCAAAATGGCCATTTTTACTATATTAATCTGCCAATCCGTGAGTATCAGAGGTCTTTCCATCTTCTGAGATCTTCTTCAATTTCTTTCTTCAGAAAATTGAACCTCTTGTCATACAAATCTTTCACTTGCTCAGTTAGAGTCACACCAAGGCATTTTATGTTATTTGAGACTGTTGTGAAGGGTGTCATTTCCCTATTTTCTTTCTCAGCCTGTTTATCCTTTGAATAGAGGAAGGCTACTGATTTGTTTGAGTTAAGTTTATATCCAACCCCTTTGCTGAAATTGTTTATCAGGCTTATTTGTTTTCTGTCACTTAGTATAATATCATATCGTCCACAAATAGTGATATTTTGACTTCTTCCTTTCCACCTTGTCTCCCTTTGACATACTTTCCTTGTCTGATTGTTTGGCTAGGACTTCAGTAACTATATTGAATAAGAAGAGAGAGAGCCGGCAGCCTTGTCTAGTCCCTGGTTTTAATGGGATTGTTTCAAGTTTCTCTCTATGTAGTTTAATGTTAGCTACTGGTTTGCTTTATATTGCTTTTGCTATGTTTCGATACAGGCCTTGAATTCCTGATATTTCCAGAACGTTTTTCATAAGGTGGTATTGGATTTTGTCAAATACTTTCTCAGCATCTAATGAGATGATCACATGTTTTTTCTTTCCCTTTGAGTTTGTTTATATAGTGGATTTCATAGATGGATTTCCACATATGGAACAATCCCTGCATCTTTGGGATGAAGCCTACTTTAAAGTGATGGATGATTGTTTTGATGTGTTCTTGGTTTCATCTAGTGAGAATTTAATTGAGTATTTTTCGTCAATATTCAAAAAGGAAATTGGTCTGAAGTTCTCTTTCTGTGTTGGGTCTTTGTGTGGTTTACGTAAAAGCATAACTGTGGCTTCATAGAAGGAATTGAGTAGTGTTCCTTCTGTTTGTGTTTTGTGGAACAGTTTTGAGAGAATTGGTATGTCTTCTATGAAGGTCTGATAGAATTCTGCACTAAACCCATCTGGTCCTGGGCTTCGTTTGGTTGGGAGTCTATTAATAGCTGCTTCTATTTCTTTAGGAGTTCTGGGGTTGTTTAGATGTTTTATCTGACCCCGATTTAATTTTTGTTCCTGGTATTTGTCTAGAAAATTTTCCATTTCATACAGATTTTGAAGTTCAGTTGAACATAGTTGATGATTTTTTAATTTCTTCAGATTCTGTTGTTATGTTTCCCTTTTCACTTCTGATTTTGTTCATTTGGATATACTCTCAGTGCCCTCTTGATAGTCCGTCTAAGAGTTTGTGATCTTGTTGATTTTCTCAAAGAACCAGCTCCTCATTTTGTTGATTCCTTGTATATTTTCTTTTGTTTCTACTTGGTTGATTTCAGCCCTGAGTTTGATTATCTCCTGCCTTCTGCTGCTCTTGGGAGTATTTGATTCTTTTTGTTCTAGAACTTTAAGATGTGCTCTGAAGCTCCTACTGTATACTCTTCTCCTGTTTCTTTTTGGAGGCACTCAGAACTGTGAGTTTTCCTCTTAGCATTGCTTTCATTGTGTCCTATAAGTTTGGGTATGTTGTGACTTCATTTTCATGAAATTCTAAAAAGTCTTTAATTTCTTTCTTTACTTCTTCCTTGACCAAGTTATCATTGAGTAGAGTGTTGTTCAACTTCCACATATATTTGGGCTTTTTTTCTTTTTGTTATTATTGAAAACCAGCCTAGTCCATGGTTATCTGATAGGATGCATGGGATTACTTCTATCTTCTTGTATCTGTTGAGGTCTGTTTTGTGACCAATAATATGGCCAATTTTGGAGATGTTACCATGAGGTGCTGAGAAGAAGGTATATTCTTTTGTTTTAGGATGAAATATTCTATAAATATCTGCTAATTCCATTTGGTTTAGAGATTCTGTTAGTTTCTCTATGTCTCTGTTTAATTTCTGTTTCCATGATCTGTCCATTGATCAGAGTGGGGTGTTGAAATCTCCTACAATTGTTGTGTAACTGCATTGTGTGCATTGAGTTTTAGTATGGTTTCTTTTATGAATGTAGGTGTCCTTGCATTTGGAACATATATATGTAGGATTGAGAGTTCATCTTGATGGATTTTTCCTTTGATGAATGTAGAGTGACCTTCTGTATCTTTTTTGATAACTTTTGGTTAAAATTTGATTTTATTCAATATTAGAATTGCTACTACATCTTGTTTCTTTAGACCATTTACTTGAAAAGTTCTTTTCCAGGCTTTTCCTCTGAGGTAGTGTCTGTCTTTGTCCTTGAGGCATGTTTCCTGTATGCAGCAAAATGATTTGACCTCATTATATATCCAGTCTGTTAGTCTAAGTCTTTTTATTGGAGAATTGTTCCTAATGATGTTATGAGATATTAAGGCATAGTGATTGTTGCTTCTTGTTATTTTTGTTGTTAGAGGTGGTATTATGTTTGTGTGTCTCTCTTCTTTTGGTTTTGTTGCAAGAAGATTTCTTTCTTGCTTTTTCTAGAGTATAGTTTCCCTCCTTTCTTTGGAGTTTTTATCTATTATCCTTTGTAGGGCTGGATTTGTAGAAAGGTATTGTACAAATTTGGTTTTGTAATTAAATATCTTGGTTTCTCCATCTATGTAAATTGAGAGTTTTGCTAGATATAGTAGTCGAGGCTGGCATTTGTTTTCTCTTCATGTACGTGTGACATCTGCACAGGATCTTCTGGCTTTCATAGTCTGCTGAGAAGGCTGATGTAATTCTGATAAGTCTGCCTTTGTATGCAACTTGACCTTTTTTCCCTTACTGCTTTTGATATTCTTTCTTTGTTTTATGCATTTCGTGTTTTGACTTTTATGTGACAGGGAGAATTTCCTTTCTGATCCAATCTATTTGGAGTTTTGTAGGCTTCTTGTATGTTTATGGGCATCTCTTTCTTTAGGTTAGGCAAGTTTTCTTCTATAATTTTGTTGAAGATATTTACTGGCCCTTTAAGTTGGGAGTCTTCATTCTCTTCTATAACTATTATCCTTATGTTTGATCTTCTCATTTTATCCTGGATTTCCTAGATATTTTGGGCTAAGAGCGTTTTGCATTTTGCATTATCTTTGATGGTTTTATGGAACTTTCCTATGGTATCCTTTGCCAGTGAGGTTCTCTCTTCTATGCCTTGTATTCTCCTTAGTGTTTCTTATGTCTATTACTCCTGATTTCTTTCCTAGGTTTTCTATCTCCAGAGTTGTTGCCTTTTGTGCTTTCTTTGTTGTTTCTATTACCATTTTTAAGTCCTGGATGCTTTTGTTCAATTCCTTCACCTCCTTGGTTATGTTTTCCTGTAATTTTTTTAAGGGATTTTTCTGGTTTTGCTTCTACTTGTTTATTTAGTGTTGTCCTGTATTTCTTTAAGGGAGTTATTTATGTGCTACTTAAAGACCTCCATCATCATCATAAAATGTAATTTAAATACATGTCTTGCTTTTCCAGTGTGTTTGGATATCCAGTACTTGTTTTGGTGTGAGAACTAGGCTCTGATGATGCCATGTATTCTTAGTTTCTGTTGCTTAGGTTCCTGCATTTGCCTCGAGCCATCAGGTTGTCTTTGGTGTTAGCTTTTCTTGCTGTTTCTGGCAGTGGCTTGACCTTCCTGTATGTTTGTGTGTCACCACTCCTGTAGACCTGTTTTCTTTCTGCTGGATCTGGGAACAGAGAACTGCTCCTGGATTTTTGTGACCTGAAGCCTCAAGGGAGGTTGTTTGACACTGAAGCATTGGTCTTACCTTTGTTCTTGGGTGTGTATGTGATCCTGGTTACTGGCTTTCAGCTCTCAGTGCAGGCAGAAACCTGTCAGGTCCTGCCCTGACTGCTCCTAGGTCCCTGTGCTCAGAGGGCACAAATTACACTAGGCAATTTTCTCTTGGGTCAGAATATGGGCAGAAAGTAGTTGTCTCCTCTGAGTTCTCTGGATTATCTGCACTTCTGAGGGCAGCTCTCTCCCTCACAGGATTTGGATGCAGGAAGCTATGGGACCATTTCAGTTCAGTTCCTGGCATGGTCAGAAACTAGAAGTGTCCTATCCCAAGGACTTCTGTCTTTGTGTGTCCTGAGGCCACCAGGCAGGTCGCTTGGAGCAGAAATGTTGGTCTTAACTCTGCTCTCAAGTGTGTAGGTACACCTGGTGACTTGCTTTCAGCTCTTGGTTCAGGCAAAAACCCAAATGGTCCTGTCCCAAATGCTGTAGGTCCCTGTTCTCAGAGGGCACAGATTTTACTTGGAGATTTCCTCTTGGGTTAGGAATATGGGTAGAAAGTATTTGTCTCCTCTGAGTTCTCATGATTGTCCACACTTCTGAGGGTCCAGCTCTCTCTCCCAAGGGATTTGGGTACAGAGAGCTGTGGGACCATTTCAGTTCAGTTCAGTTCAGGAAACAGGCAAAAACCTGCAGGTTCCTCCAGGTGACTGCTCCTATATTCCTATATCCAGAGGCACTAAGCAGTTTCCTCTTGGGCAAGGAATGTGAGCAGAAGTGGGCAGAAATGGCAGTCTCTCCTGAAGTCTCAAGATTGTCCACACTCCTGGGAGTTCAGCTCTCTCCCCCATGGGATTTCAATTCATTAATTTCTAATTTCATCTTTCTTACTGCTCTCTTAGTAGTTCTGTAATTCCTTTTTATGCACATTGATATTCAGTTATCCTTCTAATATAAACATTTTAATAGCATTAAGCACAATATAAATTGTGTCAAGGGCATTTCTAGGTCATATTTCTATTTACTTTCAGTTATAATATTTTTTGATTTATGATACAATTTTTTGTTCTCCAATAAACTCCCAAGAAGTTTATTTCTTATTTACACATATGTGGATTTTTTTCTTCTTTCTAACTTAATTACATTGTGCTAAGATTATGCAGTAATATATAAAGGTAAGAGTCCAATCTTATTGTTAAATTCAGCCTTTTAGGTTTCATAGCCAAAGAGTTGATCCTTAAAACATCATATATTTTTCTCATGATTCCTCACAATATTTAAAAATATATATGTTAGGTTAATTGGTATTACTGAAATATTTTATAAATTTGCTAAGCATTCATTTATATAAACAACTTGTCACAGTGAAAAGTCTTAAATATCTTAACAAATTGGTTCTAGTATGTACAACTTTCAATGTAGTTTTATTCATTTCTGCTTTATCTATTTTAGATGCATAGGAACAAGTGATATGCTAGTATGCTAGTAAGTAATTGAAAATAAGCATTTTGCATGAAAGAAAAGATTTCCCAATGCATAATTATTATCAATTTATATACCACAAATCATTTCACCAAGCTCTTAAGCTTAGATATTTAAATACTAGGCACTGAAAGACTGAAGTCTTCTGGCATTCTTCTTCTAGCACCTCATTTTGCTAATTGTTCTGTCCACCATGACGTAGTCATTCTGTGACAAAAATCTTACTTCTTTGATGGTTTGCCTCATTAGGGGACCAGGAAAAAGGAGTCACATAACTATGCTGTCAATTCAATAAAACCATGGATCAAATATAGTTCATTTCTTTTAGAGTTTTGTCATGTTGTCATATATTGTAGACACAATGACAGTAGTGCTAAACAAAGAGTATATGGTGAAAAAATAAGAATAAGTTCTTTATAATACAGAAGCATATTGTTCTTAAACATTTTGAATCAGTGCCTTTTAGGAATATGACAAAAAAAAAGAAGTGAATACAGAAAGCAAAAGAGACTATAAGCTAAATTTAAGAGTAGATACTGTTGGCATTTAGAAGACTTAACTGCTAATAGGAGTGCACACGGTGGTTCTATACATTCAGGTAGAAATGAGGATTCTACCATGTAATTAAACTTTCAGTCATTCTTGTTGTATTGTGGCGAAGAGTTTCTTCCCATTTTATCCATTCTGGGTGGCCTTGAACCTCAAAGATCATTTGGAACCTGCAATTAATACATATTGGTAGAAGTACTTGACTATGGCGACTCTTGGATATTGGTTTAGGAACATTGTATTATGGTTTGTGTTGTCAGTATTTCCCCAAAAGAAAGGCTCATGTGTTAGTGATTTTGGTCCTAAGATAATAATAGCACTTATTTGAGATACCTTGGAAATTTCAGAAGGTAGAACTAGTGGCATAAATTAGGTCACTGAATGTGGGTTTTTGATAGCCACATTATCCTTTTATGTTCCTCTTTTCTCCCTTCCTACCATCCCTCTCTCTCTGAACTTCCTCTCTTCTTACCCCTTCTCTTTTTCTTTCTACTTTTGGATTGAAGATAATCTTTACTGAACATACTCACTGCCAAGTTTTGATCAACCATATGGGGCCAAGAAACCATGAACTGAAACCTGTGAAATCATGACAAAATATTTAATCCTTCTTTATTTTAACTGTTTATCCTAAGTACATTAACATAGTGGACAAGTGCATTGATTTGAACTTGTTAATAATACCCCTACAATACTCAAAGTGAATCAGTATTGCATTAAGGAAAAGAAATAAAAAACACTTGGGGGTTGGGGATTTAGCTCAGTGGTAGAGCACTTGCCTAGCAAGCGCAAGGCCCTGGGTTCGGTCCCTAGCTCCGGAAAAAAAAAAAAGAAAGAAAGAAAAATCACTTGGAAGAAATTAACCCAGAGCAAGCCCAGGTTTGAATATTCATTCTTTCATCTTACAGCTTCTGTTGTCTGCATTTCTGTTGTATGAATCTGAATGTGTCCCTGCCTAAATGCTGCCTTTTGCAAGTGTCTGACCCTGTGTGTTTTGTGTGTGTGTGTGTGTGTGTGTGTGTGTGTGTGTGTGTCCCTAACAAAGGGCCTATATTATGTATTTACTGAGCATCTCAAAAACATTATATTGGAAAGAAATGTGTGATACTTTACAAAAATAGTTTTAAAAATTTAAATTTAATGAAACTTTATAGACTCCAACTGACACAAATAATAAACAGTACTGAAAACAGACACCAATATATATCTAACATGTGTGGTGGATATTTGTATTATGAGAATGCTTTCAATCTATTTACTTTTTCTAGCATTACCATAGCCTACAGACAAATATGCATTGCCTGCACGTCAGGAAAATAGAAGAATACATATCTTTTTTAAAGGAAATATATTTTATTTTATTTTATTTTATTTATTTAAATTTCATATATTATCCCCCTCCTGGTTTCACCTCAGCAAAGTGCCTATCCCATCCTCCCTTCCCCTGTTTCTATGTTGCTCCCCCACTCACTCCTGCCTCACTGCCCTAGCATTCCCATACTCTGAAGATTCTAGCCTCTACAGAACTTAGGGCCTCCCCTCCCATTGATGCCAAGTTAGGTAATCCTTTGCTAAATACGCAGCTGGAGCCATCGTCCACAAATGTGCACACTTTAGTTAGTGTTTTAGTCCCTGGGAACTCTGGGGGAGTCTGATTGGTTGATATTGTAGTTCTTCCTATGGGGCTGCAAATGCCTTTAGCTCCTGCCGTCCTTCCCCTAACTCCTACATTGGAGTCTCAGTGATCAATCCAATGGTTGCTTCAGGCTTCTGCATCTCCATTGGTGAGGCTCTGGCACAGCCTCTAGGGGACAACATACCAGGCACCACTCAGCAGGCTCTTCTTGGCATTGGCAATAATCTCTGTGTTTGGTGTCTGTATATGGGATAGTTCCCTAGGCAGGGCAGTCTCTGGATGGCCTTTCCTTTAGTCGCTGTTCTACCCCTTTAGATAAATTTTCTTCAGGTAGGATCATTTCTGGTTTAATATTTTTAAGATGGGTGTGTGGCCTCATCCCTCAACTAGCGGCTGTGCCTAAACTCTGGATATAGTCTCTAGAGATTCTCTCTCCCCTTTGTTGGGTATTTCAGCTAATGTCATTCTTGATGGGTCCTGGGAGTCTCTTGCTTTCCTGGCATCTGGGACTTTCTAGTGGTTACCCCCAGTTCACCATCCCCTACTGCCACACTCCTCTGCTCAACTTCCTGATTCTCTGTACTCTCTCAGGCCTTTTCACATAAAAGAACACACATTATATGTACTCACTGACAAATGGATACTAGCCCAAAAGAGCTTAGAATATCTACAATACAACTCTGACCATATGAAGCTTAAAAAGAAGGAAGGACAAAGTGTGAATGCTTCATTCCTACTTAGAAGGTGAAGCAAAATAATCATGGAATGTAGAGGAAGAGAAGGACATGGGAATGATGGAGGAGAAGGAGGAAGGAATAAAAGGGAAAGGAGGAAGAGTACATAACAAGTTACACATCCAATTCAATTATAAAGCTTATTACATGGCAAATTCAAAGCAATAAGGTTGGTTCTTATGTTGTTCTCTTAAGGTCAGGTTAAACAATCAGGCTGAATATACTATATGCTATCAACGTAAACCTTAAGTGATCTAAAGGTAAATTATTAACTCAGAATGTGAGGAGATTCCAATGTTCTTCTTTAAAAAATTTTATTTAACCTCTTTTTTATACTCCAGATTTTATTCCCATCCCGATCCACACTCAGACTGTTCCCCATCCCACGAATTCACCAGGATGTTTCTAGAAACCACCACCTCAAAAGACCTCCCCATTCCCAGGGGCCTCCAGTCTCTTGAAAGTTAGGTGCATCTTCTCTGACTGACCAAGACCCCAGCAGCCCACAGCTGTATGTGTGTGAGGAGCCTCTTATCAGCTGATGTGTGCTGGCTGGTTGGTGGTGCAGTGTCTGAGAGATCTCATGGGTCCAGGTTAGTTGAGTCTGCTGGTCTTCCTATAGGGTTGCCCTCTTCCTCAGCTTCTTCCTGATTTTCTCTAATTCCACCACAGGGGTCAGCAGCTTCTGTCCATTGGCTGGGTGTATCTGCATCTGACTCTTTCAGCTGCTTGTTGGATTTTTCAGAAGGAAGTTATAATAAGCTCTTTTATGTGAGCACTCAATATGCTCAATAAAAGTAAGGCCTTGGGGTTTCCCCTTGAGCTAGATCCCACTTTGGGTCTGCTGCTAGATCTTCTTTTCCTCAGGCTCTACACCATTTTTGTCCCTGCAGTTCTTTCAGACAGGGACAATTGTAGGGTCAGGGTTTTGGACTATGGGATGACAACCCCATTCCTCACTTGATGTTCTCTGTCTTTCTGCTGGAGGTGAGCTCTACAAGTTCCCTCTCCCCACTGTAGGGCATTTAATCTAAAGTAGTTCCTTTTGAGTCCTGAGGGTCTCTCTCCTCCTGGTCACTGGTACCTTCTGGAGGTTCCTCTCACCACCTACCTCCTGAGGTTGTCTGTTTCCATTCTTTCTGCTGGCCCTCAGTACTTCAGTCTTTTCCTCCTACCTAAATACTTGATCATGTTCCCCTCTTCTCCTCCCTGTCCCCTTTCTGACCCCTACTCCTGTGATTGCTTTTTTCTTCCTCCAAAGTGGAATTGAGGCATCCTCACATGGCCCCTTCAAGTTTTAAATCCCCTTGAGTTCTGTGGACTGGGTTCAGAATCCAAGGTTTTCTATATTTTTGTCTAATATCCCCTTATTAGTAAGAACATACCATGTTTGTCCTTTTGGGTCTGAGTTACCTCACTCATGATTATATTTTCTAGTTACATCCATTTACCTGCATAACTCAGGTTTCCTCATTCTTAATAGGTGAGTAGTATTCCATTGTTTAAATGAATGACATTTTCTGTATCCATTCTGTTGTGGGACATTTGGGTTGCTTCCAGCTTTCTGACTATCACAAACAAGGTCACTATGAACATAGTGAAACACATGTCCCTGTAGCATGGTAGGGCATCTTTTGGGTATATGCCCAAGAGTGGTATAGCTCGATCTTCGGGCAGATCTATTTCCGATTTTCTGAGAAATATCCATATTGACTTCCAAAGTGGTTTTACCAGTTTGCAAACCTACCAGCAATGGAGGAGTGTTCCTCTTTCTCCACATTCTTGCCAACATGTGCTGTCACCTGAGGTTTTGGTCTTAGCCATTTTGATTGGTGTAAGGTGTGTATTTCAGGGTCGCTTTGATTTGCATTTCCCTGATCACTAATGACTTTGAACATTTCTTTAAGTGCTTATCAGCCATTAGAGATTCCTCTCTTGTGATTTCTCTGTTTAGTTCTATACCCCATTTTTTTGATTGGGTCATTTGGGTTTTTTGGTGGTTAGCTTCTTGATTTCTTTATGTATTTTGTATATTAGCTCTCTATCAGTTGTGGGGTTAGTGAAGATTTTTTTTCCAGTCTGTAGGTTGCCAATTTGTCCTATTAAGTATATCGTTTGCCTTATAGAAGCTTTCCAGTTTCAGGAGGTCTCATTTATCAATTCTTGACCTTAGAGCATGAGCCATTGGAATTCTGTTCAGGAAAATTTCCCCTGTACCAATGAGTTCAAGACTCTTCCCCACTTTCTACTCTACTAGATTCAGTGTATCTGGTTTTATGTTGAGGCCCTTGGTTCTCTTGGACTTGAACTTTGTACAAATTCACAAGTATGGTTCTATCTTCACTTTTCTACATAAAGACTGACAGTAAAGCCACCTAAACTAGATAAAATGGATGAAGCAAAGAAGTGTAGGCTGACAGGAACTGGATGTAGATCTCTCCTGAGAGACACAGCCAGAATAAGACAAATACATAGGCGAATGCCATTATTAAACCACCGAACTGAGAACGGGACCCCCATTGAAGGAATCAGAGAAAGGACTGAAAGAGCTTGAAGGGGCTCAAGACCCCATATGAACAATTCTAACCAACCAGAGCTTCCAGGGACTAAGCCACTACCCAAAGACTATACATGGACTGACCCTGGACTCCAACTGCATACTTAGCAATGAATAGCCTAGTAAGAGAGCCAGTGGGAGGGGAAGCCCTTTGTCCTGCCAAGACTGAAGCCCCAGTGAACTATATTGATGGGGGAGGGCGGTAATGGGGGGGAGGATGGGGAGGGGAACACCGATAGAGAAGGGGAAGGGGGGTTAGGGGGATGTTGGCCCGGAAACCGGGAAGGGGAAAAACAATTGAAATGTAAATAAGAAATACTCAAGTTAATAAAGATGAAAAAAATAAAGTGAAATGAATAAATAAATAAATAAATACTTTTTACTTCTAATGTAAAAAAAAAAAAAAAAGACTGCCAGTTAGACCAGCACCATTTATTGAAGATGCTTTCTTTTTTCCATTGTATATTTTTGTCTTCTTTGTTAAAGATCAAGTGTGCATAAGTATTTCTTGGTCTTCAATTCTATTCCATTGATGAATGTGTCTGTCTCTGTGCCAATATCGTGCCGTTTTTATCACTATTGCTCTGTACTACAGCTTGAGATCAGGGATGTTGATCACCCAACCCCCATCCCAAGCAGTTTTAACTATTCTGTTTTTTTTTGTCTGTTTGTTTTTTGTTTGTTTGTTTGTTTGTTTTGTTTTTTTGCCTTTCCAGATGGATTTGAGAATCTCTCTTTCCATATCTTTGAAGAATTGTGTTGGGATTTTATTGAATCTGTAGATTGTCTTTGGAAGGATGGACATTTTTGCTATGTTTATTCTGCCAATTCATGAGCATTGGAGATCTCTCCATTTTCTGAGATCTTTGATTTCTTTCTTGAGAGAATTGAGTTATTGTCATACAGATCTCTCATTTGTTTGGTTAGAGTTACCCCAAGATATCTCATATTATTTCTGGCTATTGTGAATGGAGTTGTTTCCTTAAATTCTTTCCCAGCTTGTTTATTTTTTTGTATAAAGGAAGACTACTGATTTATTTGAATTAGATTTATATCTGGGCACTTGGCTGAAGTTGGTTTTTAGTTGTAGACATTCTCAGGTAGAATTTTTGAGCTGAGGTTGGTTTTTAGTTGTAGACTTTCTCTGGTAGAATTTTTGAAGTTGCTTATGTATACTATCATATCATCTGCAAATAGTTATACCTTTACTTCTTTTTTTTTCAATTTGTATCAACTTGATCTCTTTTTGTTGTCTTATTCTTCTAGCTAGAATTTCAAGTATTATATCGGAAGCCCTATACTGAAGACACAGGAAAGATATTTGAAAACCGCAAGAGTCAGAGGACCAGGACATCTTCTGCCTGATCCTATCTTCTATATATGACAAAGAACTGTTCATCAGTATTTTCACCTAAACAAGATCTGCATCATGACAATATCAGCTGACAAGCCAAAATCTATAACCAATGTCTCATGAGGCTCCATGCCCTAGATGAAAAGCTAGTAGAAATTTAATGGCTACTGAGAGAGGGAGAATCAATACTCCTCAAGGATTTTTATGCTAATAGATTATCCAATCACACGTGGTCATCAATATACAAATTATACATGAGCAGCTCTAAATAAACTCAATAGGTTGTTTTTATATACCTATCTATATACCACAATAGTTACAGAAGAGTTGAACAGAATATAGGGAGGGATGGCTCAGGAAATTTTGAAGGAAGAGACTGTAAGGTAGAAATGATGTAACTACAGTTCTCATATATGACATTCTAAAAACAAAAAAAAAACAGAAATAATTAAAACTTATTTGAAAAGGGAAAATGGTGCTTTGTATTGTGGCATATGCCTTTAATCCTATCATTTGTGAAACAGAGGCAGGCAGATCTCTCTGAGTTCCAGACCAGCCTGGCCTACAGAGTGAGTTCCAAGTCAGTCAAGGCTATGTACAGAGAAACCCTTTCTAGGGAAAAAGAAAGAAAAAGACAAACAAAAAGGAGGGGTGAGGAACAGGGAAGAAAAAGATTTGGAGGAATTAGGGAGATACTTGGAAAATAAAATATTTGTCCTGTAAGGAATGGAGCCCATGCATAAAATCAGGGCTCACTTAGTATTTTTTTTTTTTTATTCACTTGAGTATTTCTTATATACATTTCAAGTGTTATTCCCTTTCCCGGTTTCCGGGCAAAATCCCCCTCCCCCCTCCCCTTCCTTATGGGTGTTCCCCTCCCAACCCTCCCCCCATTGCCGCCCTCCCCCCATAGTCTAGTTCACTGGGGGTTCAGTCTTAGCAGGACCCAGGGCTTCCCCTTCCACTGGTGCTCTTACTAGGATATTCATTGCTACCTATGGGGTCAGAGTCCAGGGTCAGTCCATATATAGTCTTTAGGTAGTGGCTTAGTCCCTGGAAGCTCTGGTTGCTTGACATTGTTGTACTTTTGGGGTCTCGAGCCCCTTCAAGCTCTTCCAGTTCTTTCTCTGATTCCTTCAACGGGGGACCTATTCTCAGTTCAGTGGTTTGCTGCTGGCATTCGCCTCTGTATTTGCTGTATTCTGGCTGTGTCTCTCAGGAGCGATCTACATCCGGCTCCTGTCAGTCTGCACTTCTTTGCTTCGTCCATCTTGTCTAATTGGGTGGCTGTATATGTATGGGCCACATGTGGGGCAGGCTCTGAATGGGTGTTCCTTCAGTCTCTGTTTTAATCTTTGCCTCTCCCTTCCCTGCCAAGGGTATTCTTTTTCCTCATTTAAAGAAGGAGTGAAGCATTCACATTTTGATCATCCGTCTTGAGTTTCGTTTGTTCTAGGGATCTAGGGTAATTCAAGCATTTGGGCTAATAGCCACTTATCAATGAGTGCATACCATGTATGTCTTTCTGTGATTGGGTTAGCTCACTCAGGATGATATTTTCCAGTTCCAACCATTTGCCTACGAATTTCATAAACTCGTTGTTTTTGATAGCTGAGTAATATTCCATTGTGTAGATGTACCACATTTTCTGTATCCATTCCTCTGTTGAAGGGCATCTGGGTTCTTTCCAGCTTCTGGCTATTATAAAAAAGGCTGCGATGAACATAGTGGAGCACGTGTCTCTTTTATATGTTGAGGCATCTTTTGGGTATATGCCCAAGAGAGGTATAGCTGGATCCTCAGGCAGTTCAATGTCCAATTTTCTGAGGAACCTCCAGACTGATTTCCAGAATGGTTTTACCAGTCTGCAATCCCACCAACAATGGAGGAGTGTTCCTCTTTCTCCACATCCTCGCCAGCATCTGCTGTCACCTGAGTTTTTGATCTTAGCCATTCTCACTGGTGTGAGGTGAAATCTCAGGGTTGTTTTGATTTGCATTTCCCTTATGACTAAAGATGTTGAACATTTCTTTAGGTGTTTCTCAGCCATTCGGCATTCCTCAGCTGTGAATTCTTTGTTTAGCTCTGAACCCCATTTTTTAATAGGGTTATTTGTTTCCCTGCGGTCTAACTTCTTGAGTTCTTTGTATATTTTGGATATAAGGCCTCTATCTGTTGTAGGATTGGTAAAGATCTTTTCCCAATCTGTTGGTTGCCGTTTTGTCCTAACCACAGTGTCCTTTGCCTTACAGAAGCTTTGCAGTTTTATGAGATCCCATTTGTCGATTCTTGATCTTAGAGCATAAGCCATTGGTGTTTTGTTCAGGAAATTTTTTCCAGTGCCCATGTGTTCCAGATGCTTCCCTAGTTTTTCTTCTATTAGTTTGAGTGTGTCTGGTTTGATGTGGAGGTCCTTGATCCACTTGGACTTAAGCTTTGTACAGGGTGATAAGCATGGATCGATCTGCATTCTTCTACATGTTGCCCTCCAGTTGAACCAGCACCATTTGCTGAAAATGCTATCTTTTTTCCATTGGATGGTTTTGGCTCCTTTGTCAAAAATCAAGTGACCATAGGTGTGTGGGTTCATTTCTGGGTCTTCAATTCTATTCCATTGGTCTATCTGTCTGTCTCTGTACCAATACCATGCAGTTTTTATAACTATTGCTCTGTAATACTGCTTGAGTTCAGGGATAGTGATTCCCCCTGAAGTCCTTTTATTGTTGAGGATAGCTTTAGCTATCCTGGGTTTTTTGTTATTCCAGATGAATTTGCAAATTGTTCTGTCTAACTCTTTGAAGAATTGGATTGGTATTTTGATGGGGATTGCATTGAATCTGTAGATTGCTTTTGGTAAAATGGCCATTTTTACTATATTAATCCTGCCAATCCATGAGCATGGGAGATCTTTCCATCTTCTGAGGTCTTCTTCAATTTCTTTCCTCAGTGTCTTGAAGTTCTTATTGTACAGATCTTTTACTTGCTTGGTTAAAGTCACACCGAGGTACTTTATATTATTTGGGTCTATTATGAAGGGTGTCGTTTCCCTAATTTCTTTCTCGGCTTGTTTCTCTTTTGTATAGAGGAAGGCAACTGATTTATTTGAGTTAATTTTATACCCAGCCACTTTGCTGAAGTTGTTTATCAGCTTTAGTAGTTCTCTGGTGGAACTTTTGGGATCACTTAAATATACTATCATGTCATCTGCAAATAGTGATATTTTGACCTCTTCTTTTCCGATCTGTATCCCCTTGATCTCCTTTTGTTGTCTGATTGCTCTGGCTAGAACTTCAAGAACTATATTGAATAAGTAGGGAGAGAGTGGGCAGCCTTGTCTAGTCCCTGATTTTAGTGGGATTGCTTCGAGTTTCTCTCCATTAATTTAATGTTAGCAACTGGTTTGCTGTATATGGCTTTTACTATGTTTAGGTATGGGCCTTGAATTCCTATTCTTTCCAGGACTTTTATCATGAAGGGGTGTTGAATTTTGTCAAATGCTTTCTCAGCATCTAATGAAATGATCATGTGGTTTTGTTCTTTCAGTTTGTTTATATGATGGATCACGTTGATGGTTTTCCGTATATTAAACCATCCCTGCATGCCTGGGATGAAGCCTACTTGATCATGGTGGATGATTATTTTGATGTGCTCTTGAATTCGGTTTGCCAGAATTTTATTGAGTATTTTTGCGTCGATATTCATAAGGGAAATTGGTCTGAAGTTCTCTTTCTTTGTTGTGTCTTTGTGTGGTTTAGGTATAAGAGTAATTGTGGCTTCGTAGAAGGAATTCGGTAGTGCTCCATCTGTTTCAATTTTGTGGAATAGTTTGGATAATATTGGTATGAGGTCTTCTATGAAGGTTTGATAGAATTCTGCACTAAACCCGTCTGGACCTGGGCTCTTTTTGGTTGGAAGACCTTTAATGACTGCTTCTATTTCCTTAGGAGTTATGGGGTTGTTTAACTGGTTTATCTGTTCCTGATTTAACTTCGATACCTGGTATCTTTCTAGGAAATTGTCCATTTCCTGAAGATTTTCAAATTTTGTTGAATATAGGTTTTTATAGTAAGATCTGATGATTTTTTGAATTTCCTCTGAATCTGTAGTTATGTCTCCCTTTTCATTTCTAATTTTGTTAATTTGGACGCACTCTCTGTGTCCTCTCGTTAGTCTGGCTAAGGGTTTATCTATCTTGTTGATTTTCTCAAAGAACCAACTTTTGGTTCTGTTGATTCTTTCTATGGTCCTTTTTGTTTCTACTTGGTTGATTTCAGCTCTGAGTTTGATTATTTCCTGCCTTCTACTACTCCTGGGTGTATTTGCTTCTTTTTGTTCTAGAGCTTTTAGGTGTGCTGTCAAGCTGCTGACATATGCTCTTTCCTGTTTCTTTCTGCAGGCACTCAGCGCTATGAGTTTTCCTCTTAGCACAGCTTTCATTGTGTCCCATAAGTTTGGGTATGTTGTATCTTCATTTTCATTAAATTCTAAAAAGTTTTTAATTTCTTTCTTTATTTCTTCCTTGACCAGGTTATCATTGAGTAGAGCATTGTTCAATTTCCACGTACATGTGGGCATTCTTCCCTTATTGTTATTGAAGACCAGTTTTAGGCCGTGGTGGTCCGATAGCATGCATGGGATTATCTCTATCTTTCTGTACCTGTTGAGGCCCGTTTTTTGACCAATTATATGGTCAATTTTGGAGAAAGTACCATGAGGAGCTGAGAAGAAGGTATATCCTTTTGCTTTAGGATAGAATGTTCTATAAATATCCGTTAAGTCCATTTGGCTCATGACTTCTCTTAGTCTGTCGACATCACTGTTTAATTTCTGTTTCCATGATCTGTCCATTGATGAGAGTGGGGTGTTGAAGTCTCCCACTATTATTGTGTGAGGTGCAATGTGTGTTTTGAGCTTTAGTAAGGTTTCTTTTACATATGTAGGTGCCCTTGTATTTGGGGCATAGATATTTAGGATTGAGAGTTCATCTTGGTGGATTTTTCCTTTGATGAATATGAAGTGTCCTTCCTTATCTTTTTTGATGACTTTTAGTTGGAATTTGATTTTATTTGATATTAGAATGGCTACTCCAGCTTGCTTCTTCTGACCATTTGCTTGGAAAGTTGTTTTCCAGCCTTTCACTCTGAGGTAGTGTCTGTCTTTGTCTCTGAGGTGTGTTTCCTGTAGGCAGCAGAATGCAGGGTCCTCATTGCGTATCCAGTTTGTTAATCTATGTCTTTTTATTGGGGAGTTGAGGCCATTGATATTGAGAGATATTAAGGAATAGTGATTATTGCTTCCCGTTATATTCATATTTGGATGTGAGGTTATGTTTGTGTGCTTTCATTCTCTTTGTTTTGTTGCCAAGACGATTAGTTTCTTGCTTCTTCTAGGGTATAGCTTGCCTCCTTATGTTGGGCTTTACCATTTATTATCCTTTGCAGTGCTGGATTTGTAGAAAGATATTGTGTAAATTTGGTTTTGTCATGGAATATCTTGGTTTCTCCATCAATGTTAATTGAGAGTTTTGCTGGATACAGTAACCTGGGTTGGCATTTGTGTTCTCTTAGGGTCTGTATGACATCAGTCCAGGATCTTCTGGCCTTCATAGTTTCTGGCGAGAAGTCTGGTGTGATTCTGATAGGTCTCCCTTTATATGTTACTTGACCTTTTTCCCTTACTGCTTTTAATATTCTTTCTTTATTTTGTGCGTTTGGTGTTTTGACAATTATGTGACGGGAGGTGTTTCTTTTCTGGTCCAATCTATTTGGAGTTCTGTAGGCTTCTTGTATGCCTATGGGTATCTCTTTTTTTAGGTTAGGGAAGTTTTCTTCTATGATTTTGTTGAAGATATTTACTGGTCCTTTGAGCTGGGAGTCTTCACTCTCTTCTATACCTATTATCCTTTGGTTTGATCTTCTCATTGAGTCCTTGATTTCCTGTATGTTTTGGACCAGTAGCTTTTTCCGCTTTACA
The DNA here is from genome assembly GCF_021556685.1 of Rattus norvegicus. Taxonomy (NCBI): domain Eukaryota; kingdom Metazoa; phylum Chordata; class Mammalia; order Rodentia; family Muridae; genus Rattus; species Rattus norvegicus. The sequence continues at coordinate 89,726,336 of NC_141554.1, forward strand.
TTATCTTTGAGAGTTGAGTCAATGATTTCTATGGAATCTTCTGCTCCTGAGATTCTCTCTTCCATCTCTTGAATTCTGTTGGTGAGGCTTGTATCTACAGCTCCTTGTCTCTTCTTTTGGTTTTCTATATCCAGGGTTGTTTCCATGTGTTCTTTCTTGATTGCTTCTATTTCCATTTTTAATTCCTTCAACTGTTTGATTGTGTTTTCCTGGAATTCTTTCAGGGATTTTTGCGATTCCTCTCTGTAGGCTTTTACTTGTTTATTAATGTTTTCCTGTGCTTCCCTAAGTGTGTTCATGTCTTTCTTGAAGTCCTCCAGCATCATGATCAAATATGATTTTGTAACTAGATCTTGCTTTTCTGGTGTGTTTGGATATTCCATGTTTGTTTTGGTGGGAGAATTGGGCTCCGATGATGGCATGTAGTCTTGGTTTCTGTTGCTTGGGTTCCTGCGCTTGCCTCTCGCCATCAGATTATCTCTAGTGTTACTTTGTTCTGCTATTTCTGACAGTGGCTAGACTGTCCTATAAGCCTGTGTGTCAGGAGTGCTGTAGACCTGTTTTCCTCTCTTTCAGTCAGTTATGGGGACAGAGTGTTCTGCTTTCTGGCGTGTAGTTTTTCCTCTCTACAGGTCTTCAGCTGTTCCTGTGGGCCTGTGTCTTGAGTTCACCAGGCAGCTTTCTTGCAGCAGAAAATTTGGTCTTACCTGTGGTCCTGAGGCTCAGGTTCGCTCGTGGGGTGCTGCCCACGGGCTCTCTGCAGCGGCAGCAACCAGGAAGACCTGTGCCGCCCCTTCCGGGAACTTCAGTGCACCAGGGTTCCAGATGGTCTTTGGCTTTTTCCTCTGGCGTCCGAGATGTGTGTGCAGGGAGCAGTCACTTCTGGTTTCCCAGGCTTGTCTGCCTCTCTGAAGGTTTAGCTCTCCCTCCCACGGGATTTGGGTGCAGAGAACTGTTTATCCGGTCTGTTTCTTTCAGGTTCCGGCGGTGTCTCAGGCCCAGGGGTCCTGCCGCTCCTGGGCCCTTCCCCACGGGAGCCCAGAGGCCTTATACAGTTTCCTCTTGGGCCAGGGATGTGGGCAGGGGTGAGCAGAGTTGGTGGTCTCTTCCGCTCTGCAGCCTCAGGAGTGCCCACCTGACCAGGCGGTTGGGTCTCTCTCTCACCGGGTCTGGGAGCAGAGAGCTGCTGCGGGCCGGGATCCGCGGGTGTGGGACTTCCGGTAAACACAGAACGTGCCCGGTCCTAGAGAAATTCTGCTTTCCTGTGTCCCAAGCTCACCAGGCAGCTTTCTTGCAGCAGAAAATTTGGTCTTACCTGTGGTCCCGAGGCTCAGGTTCGCTCGTGGGGTGCTCCCCACGGGCTCTCTGCAGAGGCAGCAACCAGGAAGACCTGTGCTCACTTAGTATTTAATTTGCAGAATTAGATAAGAACTAAAAAAATTAAGGTAAGGTGTGGTGGCTCACACCTTTAAGCTCAGCATTAAGTAGGCAAAGATGTGTCTTTGTGAGTTCAAGGTCAGGATTATTTACATAGTGAGTTCCAAGAAAGCCAGGACTAAATACTGAAACCCTGTCTCAAACAACAATGATTCTAACAACAGCAGCAGCAACAACAACAGCAAACATAATAATAATAATCTAGAATAAAAATATTAATAAAGGATAAACAAAATTGTAATAGATCAGAAACAATTATGTTTCCTCCTTATTCTGAAAAAAATTCTAAGAGTAGTTTGGTTCTAAATACCTCATAAAACCAGACATGGTGGCGTATGCCTGTACTCAGCAATTTAGAAGTGGAAATAGGCAGATTAGGAGTTTATTGTCATCCTTATTTACATAGTAAATACAAAGCAAGCTGGAGAGTTAAGCTAAAAGAAGACAGATGCAGAGATACACAGAGACATAGAGATTGAAAAAGACAGAAAGACATTTAATCTTACCAATTTTAGCTAGTATATTATGTCTGTTGCATTTTTCCTATAATGGAAAAGACATTACATTTATTTTAAATGCAAGTTTGCTATTGCGCATTGTGAGATATTTTACATCAACTTCCAAATAATTATCAAGAGTGTATTAGAATCTGTTGTTAAACATCACTGTCCTGACTGTTTTTAATGCTAAGTTGACTCAACACAGAGTCATGTGGGTAGAGGGAGTCTCAAATGATAAATTGCCTCCATGTTTTTCTCCTATAGGCAAGCCCATAGAAATTTTTCATAAATACATGTCAGAGGACTCCTTTAATTGTGAGTGGTACAAGCAGTGGACTGGTGATCCTGGGTGCTTTATGAAAGGAGGTTGAGAAAGCTTCATGGAGCAAGTCAGGAAACATCACTCTTCCATGGCCTCTGCAGCAGTTTCTTACTCCATGTATCTGCATTTATTTCTTTTTCTTGACTTTTTTTAGTGATAGATTTTTTTTAAAAGAGACTTTAAGGCAAGCTAAAATAAAACTTTTTGTCCCTGTACTGGTTTTGGTCATGGCATTTTATGACAGCAAGAGCAATAAAAGGACAATCATTAAAGTCTTTTTGATTTACGTATTTGATGTTTTTATTTTCAACAACTAGGGGTCATATTGAACATCAAAAATTTACCTTTGATTACAGATAGACTTATGTGTCTAAGTTTGTTAAAATGACAACAAAAAGATAGGGAGGGGAAACTATGGCCAGGAAATACTGTATGAGAAAAGAATAAATTAAAATGAAACAAACACATGTAAGACATTATAGTAAATAAGCATAGTTCTGAATCACTTTTAATAGTACCATTTTGTAAAACATATGCATTCATTAATCTTTAAAAATTCAACATACTTTGAGTTCTAAATTACATAGTTATCTTATAATTATTATGATAATTTTCTAGCTTCAAGTTAACCATTCCACATTTTTGAAAAATATGTATAAGATGTGATATATTTTATTATCAAAGAAACAAAAGTAAATTCTGACCATAAAAAAGATAGTATGATCTGTGGTGGGTACTTTAACTATTGAGGTTTAAAGACAGGGATGTCTTGCTATTTTGGTACATAGAGAATCAACTTAGAAAATTATTTCCTTAGAATCAATATAATTGGTTTAAGGTAATAAAGTTACTTCTTACATGATATTTTAACAAAACAATCTGCTGGATTTATATTGATCTGACAGAACTTGGCATCAATGATGCATATGCTCTAACAATATCTATTTCTAGTTTAGTTACATTTCAAAGCCCATGGACAATATTCTTTTGATCTTCAGCATCAGCTAAGTCTTAAAGACTGACAGAGGGGAAAATAAGATCAATATTAGCCTATAAACTTCAATTTGGAAGTTCTACAACATTGTATGCATGGTTTTAATCAGATAGTCTTATCTGTCTTTGTTATATGTCAAACAATTCACTACTGTAAATACAAGGAAATGGTAATGAATAGTACCAATTTGAAATAGCCATTACAGTTTTAAGCTCCACATCCTTAAAGAGTGTGAGCTTGCATAATTTTTAACCAGAAGTAATTTTAAATGGGAGATATAACAGCAGCCATTAAAAGTAGCAGGTGAATTAGAACCAATATAAACCCAATTTATTTTGAATGCCAGCTCCATGCTTATAAATTTTGTTGGCAGCTTGTGAAATAAAGGAGTGGCAATGACCTACACTTTTATCAAGTACATATCACAGTAACAGATGAGTTTGTGCATGCATAAAATTTGATGAGTTATTTTCAGAAGAGAAAAAAGGTGCTATATTCTAAGAAATATTCATACATAAGTATGAAATAGTATACTTTTTCTAAAGAATAGTAGAGTCAGCTCACAGAGTCTTTAAGGTTCCTGACCCCACCTCTCTCTCTCCATTTCTCTCAAAAGAGATATAGCAGAATATATAGCCATAAGAACAAATTCTAATTTCAGAATTTATCACCCATTTTTTTCTTAGAGAAAGAAGTATGAAAATACACCTCATATCTCAGTTCCCTGAGGCACTACTCCTCATTCCTTGTGTTCATCCCTAGAAAGATATGATATGAAAATGAATGCCAAATGAATGACGCATACTGATGATTGAGATTGTTGAATACATTCGACACAACTTCATTTAGTTAGTTATGATTTTTCTATTATGTATTATGTGGATTATTTTTACTATGCCTTTAACTTATAATCTTTGTGTTCCTCAAGGTTTTATACTGTATTAACGTCTTCAATTTTTGCTAACTCAACTTAGATATGAATATGGCATCAAAACCAGAATGCCTATGTGTTTGAAATATTCATTTCAATCTTAAAATGAAGTAAATGCACTATACTTCTAAAATTTACATTTTAAATGTAACGTCTAACAGAATTAAAGTAGGGGAAATGAGCAGGAAATTATGTTTATATGAGATCAAAAAGAAGAGACTTAATATAATAGAATGCCAATAGAAGAGACTGGACCTTATAACACTTCACCAGGGAAAAACACTATCAGAAACTCTGCTAAAATCCATTTGTGGTATATTTTGGCAAAATAAAAACAAATAATTTATATAGTTGAAAATAATATGGCTGGATTCTGCCCATTTCTGAGAATGTGAGTGAGGATGAGCACAGGAGCAAGGAGCTAATTTGCTTCGCACAAGGAATTTCATGGCAGGAAATCATTCCAGCTGCTCTTAGCTGTTGTTTACTGCTCTCCCCAGTAAGGAAGGGTGAGGAAGGAAGCAGAAGAGAGAAAAGAAAACGGAGAATGTGAAGGTTGGTGAGGAAATGTGTGTGAACATGAGAATAATTTTGGACAAGCAGAATAGATAACAAAGCATCTCTAATTGTTAAAAATATTAGAACACACTATACAGAGACCTAGCACTGTACACTGAGACAGCAGACAGGGTATTGCCAAAGGTTATTACCCTACCCACTTAAGGATCCATCTTTTTGAAGTCTAAACTTATTTGAAAGGGTAAGAGTCTAAACCAAAAATGTAGCTGAAACAAATCCCTGCTATTTAAAAACAAACAAACAAACAAACAAACAAACAAACAAAAACTATTTCTTCACTACATAGTGGGTCGCCACACAGAAGCTGATACAACTGTGGTTCAAGGATTTCAGTTTCCATCCTGAGCTGGCACCAAAACTTGGAAATTTGATGACTATGGATTTTCAGGTATGAAAGATGTAAGACTGACCAAGTAAAACATGCTTTTACTACATAGAGCAACTGAGACAAGCCTATGTGTGACAGAGCTTGAATTCCTACAAGGAGACTTTGAGAAATTATGCTATTCCACTGTGATGGTGAAGCCCAAGTTGTAATGGAGACACCAATACTTTTGCAATAGCAGAACCATTCATTGAACTTCAGTGAGGAATACTACATACATGGGATAGACCTGGCCCAAAAGAGAGATTATAGGGAAAAATGCAGTAGAGCTCTAGGGTTGAGGCTATCTAGGCCCTTTGGAGTCCAGGTGATTCTATCACAAATTCCCATACAGGACATGGAGTGTTAAGACTTTGCTGTTCTCCCTGCTGGGTTTCTGTCTTACTTTAGTATAGTCATTTGTTATTATATTCTTTTTCTTTCCATTTGGAGTAGGAATGTTTACTCTACATAAACCAATGTAAGTACATCGTATCACTGTATATTGGAAATATGTAACTTGATTTTTTACAATATTATTTAGGTATGCAGTTGGAAGGCTGCATGAGTCTCTGCAGAGATTTCATATTTACACTTTCAAATAGTATTGAAAAATTTAAAGACTACAGATTTTTGAAGCCATAATGAGATGATTATGAGCCTATAGGGAAAAGGGAGGGTTATCGTTGATGTGGATAGAAACGTGGAAGAACTGTAATCACCACAGAAATGAATCTCTGAGCATATAGTTGTGAGAACTTTACAAGACTTATGTTAATTCAGGTAGACAAACCCATAGCTACTACGGTGGCACAAGTTCATGGGCCGAGGTCCTAGACTGAATGAAATCTAGAAAAGAAACTGAGATGATCACATGATCAATTTCCTCAAGCTTCAGCTGCCATGCCTTCCCTGACATGTTGGTGGAATCTTCCTACAAACTGTGAGTTATTAACTTGCATTTGTTAGGTATTTTAGTAGAACAGAAAGCAATGAATACAATAGGCTTCTATGCCTTGTTTCATATATTAGAAAAGTTTCTTATTTTGCTCATTCTAAGTAATGTTAGCTATTGGGTTATTTCATGTTTTTGTACTGTTCTATTTTTTGGATAACTAATATGCTGAATATTTTTGTTATGAGATTATTTTACCTTTTTCAAGACTTTTCTGCATCTATCATGATGACTATATTTATCTTTCATTGTCTTGATTAGTCACATCACATTTAATGATTTGTGTATTAAGTGTATCTTGACCTATCCTTGTATCCCAGGCATGGATCCTACTTTATCAATTGGAATATATTTTTCAGTTTTTCTTGGGGGGTTGTTTGGTTTTTGTTGACACTTATCACATACACTGGACTATAAGCTTACCTTTGTTATGTACCTATCACAGGTTAATGTCAAGGTTATGGAAGAATTGTTACTTATCTTAGCAAATAAGGAAAAAAAATAGAGAATTTTACTAGTGACTTCCCTTGAAATGTTAAATAGATTTCAATACTCAAAATATTCACCTTTTTGGCTTTCTTTGGTAGAAATTATTTTAATTTAGTCATGTATATCCAATTTCATATTATTTATTTTGTCCAAAATATGCATTTATGGATACTAATGCAGTGTTATAGGATAACTTTGTCAAAGGCTTTGACTACATTTGTAGATGTTGTTAAATATTTCCTCCTTAATAAATGGATTTATTTTTATTTTTTGTAGTAATTCTATGGCTTCTTTTCTTTAGGTAAAAAATGGTCTTATTTTATTGTCTAGGAGAATATTAAATCCATGAGCTTAAGTTAGCTACTGTTCTTGTCCTCTTGCTTAGCTGGGACTACATTCATGCCCTTCCATGATTAGATAACTCTTTACATTTCTTATCAGAATTTTCCTAGAATTCAGCATGAAAGATATCTTAGCCTAAATTTTTATTTTAATTTTTATATTACTTTAATGTAATTTTTAACATTTTCTTATTATGTCATAATGTTTCGTATTTTAAAATTAAAATATAAAGATATCACTTCCCTTTACTCTTGATAATTTTTGCATGGTCACTGCTCACTCCTCTCCTTTGTTACCTCTCAAATTTATGATACATGTACACACACTCACACACACACACACACACACACATTTATATATATATACACATATAGATTGTATATATAAGTATATATAGTATATATACACATATAAATTGTATATATAAATGTATAGTATATATACATATAGATTATATATATATAAATATACATATGTACATGTATATATACATACATACATACATACATACATACATACATACATACATACACAACTGAAAAAGTCCATTCTGGGCTTTGTAATCAATAACTAAGATTTCACTAAGGTGTCCAGACTGGCTTTAAAACACAGTTCAGGTAGGTCTTGAAATTAAGAACATCTTGCCTCAGCTTCTTAAATAACTAGGGTGACAAATCTGCTTTTCTGTTGGGATTAACTCTATATCTGAAAAGCCCAATTTTTGAGAGTTTTTTTTTTTACTTTATAAAATCAATGTCTTAAGATTACTTCAGATTAAAATAGTCCTGTATTAGTTTTGGCAGGATGATTAAGAGATTTTAATGTCAACTAAATTCAGGGACTTGAGAAAATACACATTTTTATTCTTTTTAAGGAAACCTTTGAGCTGAATTTCACATATATTTCACTCATGGGTTTTATATATTCAGTCTTGAGGGAGAAATGACTTTGCAGTTAAGAGCACTTGCCGCTCTTTCAGGACACAAATATCTGTAAATTTGTAACTACAATTTCAAGTGACCCAATGCCCTCCTCCGGCCTCTGTAAGCACCCATATTCATGCAAACATATCCCTACTCAAACACGCACACATTCAATTAAGATTCAAGATGAAATAAGTCTTCTACCATAGAAGAAAATTCCTTCTGTACTTTTCATTTAGTTAAATCTAAACCCTATTCTCTAAAGCAAACACTTACACAGTTTCTGCAAATATAAACCAATCTTACTTCTTTATGTCTATACAGAAAGAATAACAGAATGTATACTTTTGTTAAAATAAGAATTTCAAGTTAGCAGGATAGACACATATTGAATCATGCAATTAAAGTTTTTATGGAAGAAGAGCTGAAGAAATAGCTTAGCATCAAGAGCACTTACTGGTCTAAAGAATAGGAGTTTGGTTTCCAGCACCTACATCTTGCAACTCATAATTGCCTGAAACTCCAGTTATGTCATGACAGTATGAAGGTGCAACCCAAATTGCAGTGGAGACCTATGTTTTTAGGAGATACCAGCACCATAAGACTTCACTAAGGAAAGTTGAATGGATAAGATGCACCTGGCCCAAAAGAGAAACTATGTGGCATCCATAGAGGTCATCTCTGGGGTTGAGAGTATTTGAGACCTTTGGAATATCAGATGATTCTATTACAAGTCCCCGATACAGAGTATTATAGAGCTTTAGATTTTGTTGCTCTCCCCACAGTTTTTCAGTCTTTCTTTGTTGTGACTATTCCTTACCTGTTAATTAAAATTAAATATTTAAAAATATTTGAGAAAAAATATATATAATTATCAGTACTTACAAGCAAATAATATGACTTGCCAGCAACAACTATAACGTTGGAGTCATAGTCTGATACACAGGTTGAGAAATTTTTATTAAAAGCTGTGATATGTGATATCAGGTGTACAACTGTGGAGAGAAACAGAGTGGTATATGAATATTTGTTGGACATGTGCAGGTAGACAAGATGGATGTGAGGTATATGCTTAAGAGGATGTAATGAGGACTGAAGAGTCCTCTTTGAAGATAATTATAATATTTTTTTTCTGAAACAGATGCCTTCTGTGGAAAAACTATAATGTCTCCTAATGTTTACAATGCAACTACCTGGGGGAACTGCTACTAATTCTTTCTTTCTTTTTGATAAAATTCTGAAAATCTTTGCATTTGTTAGAGGTCAAACAGTATGCTCAATCATGGGCTATGCAGATGATAAGTCTAGGTCACAATAAAACCCCTAATATCCAAGTACATAAAAAGCTAAATGTTTTTTTATTTTTAACATGTGTGATAGAATGTAGCATTTGAGACATATGTTCCAGGGAGTTTTCTCTAATGGAAAAACATTTGATTTGTTTCTATTTTCGGATATTTTATTTCATTTAACTGATGTATTTGTAGATCTTTATGCAATGCGATGCCCAATAAAGGGAAGAAGTTTTTTTTAAGCTTCGTTTTTCTGTTTTGTATAAAGGAGAAAATTCTTAGACAATGATTCAATACTTTCCAATAAAACTAACTAGTCGTTAAGTTGTGCCTTAGTTGAAGATATATATTGCTAAATCAGGGGCTAAATTTTGATTTCCTAATATAGGGGTTGCAAGGTCATTTCTAACAGAGAAGTCTTGAGGAAGGGTAGCATTGCCTGCAATGTACGACTTGAGTACACCATTGGATACCTACTTAGTTTAATGTGGAACATTTTTCTGACACTCAAGTACTAAATTGAAGGAAAGAAATCTGTGCTTTAAGGAAGTGTTAAGCTCTCTTGCTCTTTACTCTCTTCTCTTCCTTGCTCTTCCCCTTTTCCCCATTGTCTCTTCTCTCCCCACCCAGCCCCCTTCCCTCCACATGCTCATGGCCAGCTCTCCTCTCCTTTTTTACTCTTTTCTCCCATTAAACCTCTCCACGTGGGAAAAAAGAAGTATTAAAACTCAACTTCAAAATGGGCATTCAATAATGATGTTGTTCTTCACCTCATACCCTAAGTTGAGCACTTAAAACCTCAAGTATACATAGCTGAACATGTCAGTCTTTGGTACGCCAAAATTGTTTCTCAATTAATAGACTTGTTTTAAATAGTTTTTAAGTAATCATAGTTCCTGAGTACACCCATGTTGTTAAAATAATGAGTTTTCATTTAATGTGTGTGTGTGTGTGTGTATGTGTGTGTGTGTGCACATGCACGTTGTTTTTATTTTTCCATATAAAACATGTAAGTTTTGAATGTAATCATTAGTCAGTCAATAGGTAGAACTTTCCAACTATCTTTCTCTAAGACTAATTGCTTCAGGTGCTGCTGATTTGCTTGGTAAAGATAAGGTGGAAACATCTATGTATTATCAGGATTAGAATAAACATATTGGCCATAAAATAAGGCAGGTTTGTCAGAAATGATACTTTTCATATAGTCTGAAATCGGTGTTTCCAGACTTAAATTAGTGACCATAACATTCAATGTAGAATGAGGTGTAGACATAATTGGAAAGTTGATAGAAGTTTAATCCTGTAAGTACTCCATATTATATATAAGAAATTATATATACATTATATATTATAATATATATTCATAATATATACACATAATTTCTTATGTAATGTTTAAACCCAGAGACACGGGACAAATTCACCTTTAAATAGTGAAAGTTATAACAATAAAATCTCTTTTAGTTAAAGAATTTTGTTAGACAATAGTACTTTAATTAAGAGAGATTAAGGTCTAGGACAAAACAGAATTATTTTGATAGTCATAATTACACTGAAATTTGAAAACTATTTAAAGAAATTAACTTTTCACCTATCAGCATATGTAAATTTTATGGAAGAGCATTTGTAAAAAACCTGCCTTTGTGCATCAGAAGATAACTAATGTCTGGCTCAGTTACTCTCTGTAGTGGCTCTAACTTCAAAGGAAAATGTATTATGAAGTTGAAGACTATAATAAGGAATTACTTGTAAGACTTGTAAGATTATTAATATCTGAGACATCTGTAACATATTTTAATGGGACAACTCTTAGAATATAATAACTCAATGGTTTATAAGAAATGTAAAGAAGGACAATTGGTTGGTCAGGAAATCTAATGCTAAGAAAGCCATATGAATTTTGGCTCATTGTGCCAAGTTTTGGTTACTTACTTTAGCAATGACAACCTGGTTAAGTGAAAACAAGCATTCTGTTGTGCTCCATAATTTATAATGACTGTAAAGTTAATACTACAGTCCCTGAAATAGTATTCTTGCTCAATTCATTAAAATCAAAGGCTTATCAGCTTAGATAAACAATAGAGGAGTTAATTGCTCCTTACTAGCACTTAGCAACTAGCAAAGCACTGAATAAGCCACTCCCTCATGAAGGAAGAATATGCCAGAGTGATCTTGTTAGGATCCACTTTGCATTAAGGAAGCCCCCATAATAATGTGAGACTTGAGTGTCAAGAAAAGTATTGAAAATATTTATTATGTGGGTGGGGGTGATGGGAACATCCTCATAGAAGGAGGGGGTGGAGGGGAGGAGATTATATTTGAAATGTAAATATATAAAATATCCAAGAAAAATAAAATTATAAAAAAAATCTTTTTGTAAGCTTCAAAGGTGATTTGGAATACAGACATTTTAATAATCTTTAAACTATTAAGACTTCAGGGATATTTTGGTTTTGAGATACTTATGAGCATTTAGGAAGGAGAAATAAAGTTTGGGCCTTATGTGTCTTTGCAAGAGATTCATGTGCTTGGGATTTTGGTCCAGAGTTGTTGGTTACAATAATTTGTGAGGTCTTAAGAAAAGTTGTGGTAGGAATTCAGAGAATTAAATTAACGAAGTTTCTTCTCTCTCTCTCTCTCTCTCTCTCTCTCTCTCTCTCTCTCTCTCTTCCTCCCCTCCTTTCCTCCCTCCCTCCTCTTCCTCCCTCAAATTTCGTCTGCCACAACCTTCATTATCATCACATTTCAACATCATGATGTCTGTCACCACAGTGCTGGAATTACAAGTGTGTGCCATTATGTAATTTATATATAGGCATCAAAGTCAGGTCATCCTGGGTACAGTACCAATAGTTCACTCACTCTCTGGCCTTATAACAGAGACTTAGGGGTGAGATTCACAGCAAAAGAATTGTTATAATACATCTGAAGACATTATTGTTTTCCACTTTTAAAACACGAGACACTTGGGCTATTAAAAGAAGAAGCAATGAGAAGAATTCTCTATTTTATGTTTTAACGTTTATGTAATAAATATTAATTCCACATGGGATCATATTATCTGGTATCACTATACATTTTAAGTTTTATTATATTAAAACAATTCAGAAGTGTCAAAGACTTAGTTTGATATTTGATTTTAATTTGTTAAGCCCTGCATTAGCAATCTATGTTGCAGTCAAATTGTGACTGTCTGTATTTACAATATAATATATATAGTATCAAAATATATTATAGTATATATAATACTATATATAATATACATGTATACTTTATACAAATATATGTAAATGGTTGGTTTATTTGTCAGAGGAAGGTATGATATGAGAGTCAAACCCAGGTTTTATAAGTATATGGCTCAAGCTGCTTGGGTTTAGCCCACAGAATTTCTATCTAAATATCCCTAGGCCTAGACCTGAAAGCTTCAAGCCTCTGTACAATCTAGTCTTCTATTAGTCCAGACCCTGAGGGCTTCAGCTTCCAGCCTCCATCTGCTAACCTAGGCCTAGAAAGTTTCAGCCTCTGAGACATACTGCTGAATAAATTCACCCTTTCTAGCTCTTTATGAATTCTGGCTGGCTTGTTTACCTCAGCTGTTCTGGCTCCAAGTCTTCTCTTGGCTTCTGACTGAATTGTTCTGCTTGGAAAAACTGCCTCTGAACTCCACAAACTGAATCAAAATGAATGGACTGTACAAACTCAACTGCATTCAACTGAACTTCACTTAACTCAAGTGAACTCAACCCCACCTCTCTCCCTGTACTGCTGCTAAGTAGCCTCTCTTTCTTAACTCTTGTAAGAGTTGGGTATATCATATCTTTAACTCATTCTGTTCAACCTTTCTCTGACTCACCACTTTGTCAGCCTCTCAAATAGACATCATTGTTTGGAATTAAAAGTGTGCACTAAGTATGGCAGATGTGTTGCTGGATTAAAATTCACATACACACGCACACACACAAGCCATATGTATATGGCATATACTGTGTAAACAATTGGCTCCATTTGTCCTCACTCAGGTCACTGAAAGAAAAACATAGGAAATATGGAGACAGATAAAAATAAAGAAAACTGCTGGGTATTTCTAGCATTAACTTTATGGAAGGAATAAATATGGTTCATGTGATCTGCTCAGTATAGAACGCCCGCAGTCCTGGCTGCAGAGGAAGAGTTCAGCAGCTCTCATGCAATATTTGCAATCTCAGTTCAAGTTTCTGAGCATCTTTCAGATTGTGAGATTATAAACTATATGATTTTTGTCTATAGGGAACCTTTGCTGCTTCTACCACTGATAAATCCAATTGCCAAGAAAACTGACTCAGATCCTCACACAGTTTCCTCATAGCCTTAAAAACCTGACTCCAGCTTGAGTTCCTGTTCCTTTGAGCCACTGTAGTTACAAAACTGCTGCAGCAAATCTCATTTTTGTTACAGCACTTGGTTGTGCAGCCTTGACAGACTGTATTCACTGCCTAAGCATGCTTCGCCTTTCTCCCTCAGAAAAACCTGAGCTTGTACTGTAAACTATATCCACACAAAGTTGCTTCTGTAATTACTTCATACTATAAATTTAGCTCAGCAGCCTTGGCAGATTCTGAGTATTGATACAGCATTCTGAGGTAACCTTCTGCTTCCAAAACAAACCTAAGTTGCTGCTGCTTAGTAACATTGGTCCACAGTCCACCTGCACATTCCTTGTGTGCTTAAGTCACCACCTCTCACTCTCAAAGCCATTAACAAGGGGCAGAGGAAATAGGTACAAACTTCTCCAAGAACCTCAAAGAAAATTACTCTATTACAATCTGTACCTATGGCCAAGACTGGCACTGGCAACCTGACTACAGAATGCTGTCCATTCTGGCTAGCATAGTTGGTTGTGTACAAATAACTGATCCTTTGTCCCATGACTGCTTTGTTAGCACCTCTATGCGTGGATCCACAGCCAATCCCTGCAACTCCTCATCCATGTATATTGGTCATTCATCTCTCAATCACCCATGCACATCAAAGCATCCTATACCATTTTCTGACATTCATTAGACCCTTGCAATTATGTACAGGTAAGATTCCTATCAACACCAATACAGACATCCCTGTAATTACCTTTTTAAGGTCTCCTTCTCCCATCATGTATAAGAATGCAACTTGATTTCAAAGCTATGAACATGCCTGTAGCTGGCCACTGAGATAGTGAATAAATAGAGTGTTGATTCTGTCTAACACTGTCTGGAATGTCATCCACTGTATCTGCAGGAATAGCTGAGGATTCACAATACTTATACAACCTCTTCTAACTTCTAACAGCTTAGATGCTAGTAGCTGTATAGTTGTCTTTGTGAGGTAAGAAGACTCACTGACATTTTAGAACTAGAGTGATAGAAACTGGAACTCTGAGGTAGTAACCTCAATGTCATAATGCACCTTCAGGATGAGTGTACTTCATTTCTTTTCAAGAACATTCTATTCACTGTAGAAGAAGTAACAGCTTCTTCTGAGATACAGACAACAAATGGGAAAGAATAAAGAACAAGTAGAGAAATTTAACTTCATTATACGAACACTACCTATTACTAGCAATGGTCATCAAAAGGAATGCTTCAACAATGAAACAAGGAATTAAGTGTAACCTAAATCTGTGTTCTAAGACCATTGTGAGCCCAATTTATTTCTAGAATAAATTTTTATTCTATTTAAGATTAAAGCTATGTCTTTTGTCTGTTTGTTTTGTTTTGTTTCTAATTTTATCTACAACACTGAAGTCATATAATAAGAAAAAGATGGTTTTATCAATAAATGGTGCTGGAGATGCAACAAACAATAGCAACAAACAACATAAAATGTATTAAACAGTTACATTTAACAACTTAAACTACCGAACTTCTAGCCCACATGGAAAAATCACTCTGATACCAGTCTTCATACCTAATGATGTTTGGATATGACAACAAATATACAGGGAACCAAAGCAACAATAAACAAGTGAGACCTTTTCCAACATAAAGTTCTGATCAGGAAATAGAACAATGAATAAAATAAAATGATTACCAATGTAAGGAGAAGAAATAGTTGCCAGGCTTTTAATTAATCATGCGTTTATAGGAAAGATGCACCAGTTTCAATTCTTCTTTATTTGTGGAGGCTCCATGTTGTGTTTCATAATTGGCTTTGTTAACCTATGTTAATTGCTTATTAATCACTGCCTATATCCTTGATAGCCTTAATCTTTTACATTCTAGACAATGTTTTCTTATTCTGACAAGTCTGAGATAAAATCACAGTTTTAAGTCTCATTTTTGTAATGCTTTTTGCCTACTCTTAAGCATATTTGTTTCCATTGCTCATTTTAAATAAGGTTACTTTCTTAACAAATATTTTTAGGATTTTTTTTATATACATTTCAAATGTTATCTCCTTTCCTGGTTTCCTGTCCATAAACCCCTATGCCATCCCACTTCCCCTTGCTTCTATAAGGGTGTTCCCCCACCAACCCACCCAACCCTTCTAACATCCCTGCCCTGAAATTCCCCTACACTGGGGCATAAAGCTTTGGCAGGACCAAGGGCTTCTCAACTCATTAGTACCCAAAACAAGACTATCCTCTGCTACATATGCAGCTGGAGCCATGGGTCTGTCCATGTGTACTTTTAGATGCTGGTTTAGTCCCTGGGACTTCTGGTTGGTTGGTATTGTTGTTCTTATAGGGTTGCACACAACTTTAGCTCCTTTAATCCTTTCTCTAACTCCTCCATTGGGGACCCCATTCTCAGTACAATGGCTGGCTCTGAGCATCCACCACTGTATTTGTCATGCTCTGGCTGAGCCTCTCAAGAGACAGCTAAATCAGGCTCCTGTCAGTTTGTACTTCTTGGCATTAGCAATATTGTCTGGGTTTGGTTACTATATATTGACTAGATCCCCACGTGGGGTAGTCTCTGAATGGTTTTTCTTTCACTCTCTGCTCCAAACTTGGTCTCTATGTTTCCTCCTATGAGTATGTTTGTTCCCCCATCTAAGACAGACTGCAGCATCCACACTTTGGTCTTCCTTCTTCTTGTGCTTCATGTGGTATGTGGACTCTATCTTGGTTAATTTGAGCTTTTTGGGCTAATATCCACTTACCAGTGAGTGCACACCATGTATATTTTTTGTGTTTGTGTGACCTCAGTCAGGATGATATTTTCTAGTTCTATCCATTTGCCTGTGAATTTCATGAATTCATTGTTTTTAATTGTAGTACTCCATTTGTAAATGTCAGTGCCTGTGCAGACCTGGTTCCGAGAGCTGGGTGTAGGCCTGCGAGGTTTAAGAAAAAACACATACTCAGGTAATTTCTGTCATGAGAATGCTAAATCTTTTACTTGATTCACCAAATATATACCCCAAGTTCAGGAAGCACAGTGGAAAAACTGACTTCACCCTCAGGAACAAAGAAAGAGGAACAAAAGATAGGAAAGGATTATTGCCCAGGTGGACCACCCAGTTATCTGGGTTCAGGACCCAGGCATTACTTTGTTAGGAACAAAAGGCTTTCACATGCATCAGCAAGGCTTTAGCAGGGGTCAAACACTGAAGGGGATCCAGGAGGGTACGACATGTAAATGTACCACATTTTTCTGTATCCATTCCTCTGTTGAGGGAAATCTGGGTTCTTTCCAACTTATGGCGATTATAAAAAAGGCATCTATAAACATAGTGGAACATGTGTCGTTGTTATATGTTGGAGCATCCTTGGAGTACATGCTCAGGATGGTATAGCTGGGTCCCCAGGTGTTCAATTTTCTGAGGAACCTGCAGACTGATTTCCAGAGTGGTTGTACCACCTTGAAATTCCACCAACAATGGAGGAGTGTCCTTCTCTCCACATCCTCACCAGCATTAGTTGTCACCTGAGATTATTTTATTTTAAATTGTGTATTCTATTCGTTACAGAAGA
The DNA here is from genome assembly GCF_021556685.1 of Rattus norvegicus. NCBI lineage: Eukaryota > Metazoa > Chordata > Mammalia > Rodentia > Muridae > Rattus > Rattus norvegicus. Next base: position 89,743,397 of record NC_141554.1, read on the forward strand.
TTTCAGACATTTTTCTTTTTTTTTTTTTTTTCCGGAGGTGGGTACCAAACCCAGGGCCTTGTGCTTGCTAGGCAAGCACTTTACCACTGAGCTAAATCCCCAATCCCTTTTTAGACATTTTTTTTTAGAAGATTTCAATTAACCTAAGTAAGATACAAATAGAAAAGTGCTTAGCCATTCTGACTGGTCTGAGGTGGAATTTAACGGTTGTTTTGATTTGCATCCCCCCCCCCAGTGTAGGGGATTGGTACATGCTCAGGGGTTCGGTAATGAGGGAGGGTGGGGAGGGGAACACCCATACAGAAGGGGAGAAGGAGGGGTTAGGGGGCTGATGGACAGGAAACCGGGAAAGAGAATAACATTCGAAATGTAAATAAGAAATACACAATTTAATAAATATGGAAGAAAAAATAAGATATTGAACATGTCTTTAGGTGCTTCTAAACCATTTGATATTCCTCAGTTGAGAATTCTTTGTTTAGCTCTGTACCCCATTTTTACTAGGGTTATTTGATTCTCTGGAGTGTTACTTCTTGAGTTTTTTGAATATATTAGATATTAGCCCTCTATCAGATGTAAGATTGGTAAAGTGCTTTTCCCAATCTGTTGGTGGCCATTTTGTCCTAATGAAAGTGTCCTTTGCCTTACAGAAACTTTGCAATTTTATGAAGCCCCATTTGTCGAATATTGATATTGTAAAACCTAAAGAAAATTACAAAACAGCCTATAAGATACCCCCCTAACGAAACTCCCCTACCCCATAATCAAACTCCCCTGCCCAGGAATTCCATCAGTTAAGCCTCACCCACCCCCATTGTGGTTTTATGACCAAGTTACACCCTGTCCTTAGACTAACAGGAGATAGTCTCATGGCCGGACCACCAGAGGCTTTCCACCACCCAGAGAGGTCATCAGAAATAATGTAACCACGATGTGGACCAATGAAGTCAGGGGGCAGAAGAGCCCAACCAATCTTCGTATGCCTCGATGTCCCCCTCGCTATTCCTGTGACTCTTGTGGTTTTTGTGCTTAAAAGTGGCATGAACCTGTAGGGCGGGGTTCCTCTCCTTCAGTTCCCATCTGAAGGCTGAGGAATCCCGGCATGCCGGAAATCAAAATGAATAAACCTCTTGCTGATTGCATTGAATCTGGTCTCTGTGGTCTCTGGGGATGAGCAGATATTTGGTGGTGCTCCTTCGGGTCCAACAGTATTAGAGAACAAGCCATTGGTGTTCTGTTCAGGAAACGTTCCCCAATGCCCATGTATTCGAGGCTCTTTCCCACATTTTTTTCTATTAGTTTGAGTGTATCTACTTGCATGTGGAGGTCTTTGATCCACTTGGACTAGAGCTTTGTACAGGGTGAAAAGAATGGATCAATTTGCATTATTTTACATGCTGACCTCCAGTTGAGCCAGCACCATTTGATGAAAATGCTATCTTTTTTCCACTCCATGGTTTTAGCTCCTTTGTCAATGATCAATTGACCATAGTATGTGTGTGGGTCCGTTTCTTGGTCTTCAATTGTATTCCATTGATCTACCTGCCTGTCTCTCTACCAATACCATACAATTTTTATTACTATTGCTCTATAATACAGCTTGAGATCAGTGATGATGATTCCTCCAGAAGTTCTTTTTTTTTGGGGGGGGGGAGGAAAGGGTTTATTCAGCTTACACTTCCACATTGCTGTTCATCACCAAAGGAAGTCAGGACTGGAACTCAAGCAGGTCAGGAAGCAGGGGCTGATGCAGAGGCCACGGAGGGATATTACTTATTGGCTTGCTTCCCCTCGCCTATTGAGTTTGCTGTCTTATAGAACCCAAGACCACCACCCACAATGGGCTGGGTCCTCCCACCTTTATCACTAATTGAGAAAATGTCTTACAGCTGGGTCTCATGGAGGCATTTCCTCAACTGAGGCTCCTTTCTCTGTGATAACTCCAGTTTGTGTTAAGTTGACGAATAAAACCAGCCAGTACAATCGACCCCTTGTCAACTCGACACACAAACACATCACTTTTAAGCCTCAACCCTTAGTTTCTTATTCATCCCCTAGATCTAAATAACTTTAAAAATCCCACAGTTTTTACAAATTCTTACATATTAAAATTTCAATTCCTTTAAAATTTCCACTCTTAAAATTCAAAGTCTTTTAACTGTGGGCTCCACTAAAATACTTTCTTCCTTCAAGAGGGAAACATCAGGGCAGAGTCACAATCAAAAGCAAAATCAAACTAACTGTCCAATGTCTGGGATCCACTCACGATCTTCTGGGCGCCTCCAGGGGCTTGGGTCACTTCTCCAGCTCTGCCCTTTGTAGCACACACATTGTCTTCTAGGCTCCAGACGCCTGAACTCCACTGCTGCTGCTGTTCTTGGTGGTCATTTCATGGTACTGGCATCTCCAAAACACTGTTATCTTCCGCTGCAATGAGACTTCACCAATAGCCTCTCATAGGCTCCTTCAATCCTTTTTATAACTTCTTCAATGGGGAGCCCATTCCTAGTTCAATGGTTGGCTGCAAGCATCCACCTCTGTATTTGCTATACTCTGGAAGAGTTTCTCAAGAGATAGCTTGTATTTCTTAGCATCAGCTATATTGTCTGTGTTTGGTGGCTATATGTATATGGGCTAGATCCCCAGGTGAGGTAGTCTCTGAATGACTTTTCCTTCAGTCTCTGCTCCAAACTTTGTTTACATATTTCCTCCTTTGAATATTTTTGTTCCCCCTTCTAAGAAGGACTAAGACATTCACACTTTGTTTGCCCTTCTTTTTCGGCTTGAAGTTGTCTGTGGAGTGCATTTTGAGTAATCTGTGGAGTGCATTTTGAGTAATTTTGAGCTAATATCCACTTATTTGTGAGTGCATATTATGTGTGTTTTCTTTTCTGTGTGTGTGTGTGTGTGTGTGTGTGTGAGAGAGAGAGAGAGAGAGAGAGAGAGAGAGAGAGAGGATTACCTCACTCAGGATGATATTTTCTCGTTCCATCTGTTTGCTTATAATTTCATGCAGTCATTGTTTTTAATAGCTGAGTAATTTAATACTCCATTGGGTAAATGTACCACATTTTCTGTATCCATTCCTCTGTTGAGCGACATCTGGGTTTTTTCCAACTTTTGGCTCTTATAAATAAGGCTGCTATGAACATAGTGAAGCAGGTGTCCTTGTTATATGTTGGAGCATCTTTTGGGTATATGCCCAGGAGTGGTATAGCTGGGCAGGTAGTTCAATGTCCAATTTTCTGAGGAACCTCCAGACTGATTTCCAGAATGGTTGTACCAGTTTGCAATCCCACCAACAATGAAAGAGTGTTTCTCTTTCTCCACATCCTTGCCAGCATGTGTTGTCACCTGAGTTTTTTGATCTTAGCCATTGTGACTGGTGTAAGGCAGAATCTGGGAAGTGTTTTGATTTGCATTTCCCTGATGACTAAGGATTTTGAGCATTTCTTTAGGTATTTCTCAGCCCTTCGATATTCCTCAGCTGAGATTTCTTTGTTTAGCTCTGCATCCAATTTTTAATAGGGTTATTTGGTTCTCTGGAGTCTAACTTCTTGAGTTATTTGTATATTTTGGATATTAACCTTCTATCAGATGTAGGATTGTTAAAAATCTTTTTCCAATCTGTTGGTTGCAGTTTTTTCTTTTTTCCTACTGTCAGTGTCCTTTGCCTTACAGTAGCTTTGCAGTTTTATGATGTCCCATTTGTAGATTCTTGAACTTAGAGCATAAGCCATTGGTGTTTTGTTCAGGAAATTTTCCACAGTGCCGACATGATCAAGACTCTTCCCTACCTTTTCTTCTATTAGTTTGACGTTATCTGCTTTTCTGTGGAGGTCCTTGATCCACTTGGAATTAAGCTTTCTAGAAGGCGATATGAATGGATCAATTTGCACTCTGCTGTCACTTGAGTTTTTGATCTTAGCTGGTGTCCCTTGAGTTTTTGATCTTAGCCATTCTGACTGGTGTGAAGGAGAATCTCGGTGTTGTTTTGATTTGCATTTTTCTGATGACTAAGGATGTTGAACATTTCTTTAAGTTATTCTCAGCCAATCGATATCAGTTGAGAATGTTCACTTGATCTTTAACAAAGGAGCTAAAACCATCCAGTGAAAAAAAGATAGCATTTTCAACATACGGTGCTGGTTCAACTGGAGGTCAGCATGTAGAAGAATGCAAATTGATCCATTCTTTTCACCCTGTACAAATCGCAAGTCCAAGTGAATCAAGGACCTCCACATAAAACCAGATACAGTCCAACTAATAGAAGAAAAAGTCAGGAAAGGCCTTTAACACATGGGCACTGGGGAGAATTTCCTGAACAGAACACTAGTGGATTATGCTCTATGATCAAGAATCAGCAGATGGAACTTTATAAAATTGCAAAGCTTCTGTAATGCAAAGGACACTGCCTTTAGGACAAAATGGCAACCAACACATTGGGAAAGTGCTTTATCAATGCTACATCTGATAGAGGGTTAATATCTAATATATACAAAGAACTCAATCAGGTATACTCCGGAGAATCAAATATCCCTTCCTAAAATGGAGTACAAAGCTAAACAAAGAATATTCAACTGAGGAATATCCAATGATTGAGAAATTTTTTATTTAATTCCTGGATTCTGTGGTGTTTCTTTTCTTTTGTCTCAGTGTTGCTATGTGGTTGCTAAACATTTATCAAAGTATTGCCTTAGTCTTTGTTCTTGGTACCTTTGGCAGCTTTGTTTAAAAGTATGTGACAATAGAGCCTGGGTTTATTTCTGGGTTTATAAAACAGAAAATCTTCAAAAGTATAGTAAAGGAGTAGATGGAAAATAAACATGAACAAGAACAACAACGAAAGGTTTAATATCTGCCTTCCCCTGTGGAATGGGGAAGAATATGTTTAGTGGCTTTCTGGTCTAAGCAGAAACCCCAATGTGGTACAGCTCTCAGTAGGGAAGTGAGAAGGTTCGGGTTGCAAGCTAAGGGAAGGTATCCAGAGTCCCAGGTCTCCTCCACTACCTTAGTAGCTCCAATGACAACAGAAGTGGCTACAGCTAAAAGCAGATAGTGGCAAACAGCTGTGGGATGACATGGTAGCAGCAATTCCAATGCCAATGCAGCTGCGGCATGGTCACGAACCTTGCATGCCAGGTGGGTCCAATGTTCTGCAATATATGCTTCTGGAGAAAGAAATCTTCACCAATGTATTACAGCTCAGTAAAATAACCACTTTCAGGGTATTCTAGATGAAAAACTTGTGTACTTAATTTCATGTGGATAAAGACTTTATAAACTTGGGAGGAGTTGGGTGGAATCCATTGGTAGATGCTTCCTATTGGCTCAATTTGAGATACTAGGAATGCTCTCTTTTCATGTGGAAGGACTACAAGTGTTTTGCCTATGTGAGTGATTGTTATGGTCTTCTCCATAGGGGTGTTGTGGTTTTGTGTTCCAGAGCAGTAGAGTTAGGCACTACTACTACCACTATTCTCAATTCTGAGATTCAAGGGGTTTGAGCTCACTGGACCTTACCAGTTCTTCTGTCTGATGGAATGGTCCACTTGTCCCACAAAGGTCTTCTAATCAGTGTTTAGACTCAATCCCCTATTTCCTTGGTAACACTAGAAAAGTAAACAAGAGCTTTGTCTTGTCTTGGAATTTAAATTACCGTATGAAAATGTGGAGCTAATTATGCTTTATTGAGGCCAATTAAGGCAAATCTACTTTTTTCAAGTCAATAAAATGGATTCAGTTGGAGTGGAGATTTGACATTCCAAGCTTCCCCAAGCATTATCCACTATCTTCTTTTCATTTCAAAAGTTAATCCAGCTAAGGTTCACAATCACTTGGCTTAGAGTCTCCCTTCTTCATTGTGTAAATTCCACAGTATTTTCAATGCTCTAGATTTTGAGCATTTGACTCTTGGTATGTGGAATGCTCACAAGTGTTGCTGTATAATGGCTAGGGCATTGTACACTCCAAAATTAATTGTGAATGCACTTCAGAAGACTTATGAAAGATATAAATGAAGATTTCATCTCTTTTATTTTAACTATGAAGCACTGTTTTCCCAGGCTGTGATCCCTTTGTGTGACAGTGGATCGGTGAATAGTTTCTGACAGAAACTTCTGGCAGGAGCACCTAAGTGTATTTCAAGCACACAAAAAGTATCTTTGTCATGTTGCCAAGGAATGTCCCCAGGGATGAATGTCCTCACAGTGATGTGATTACAACACATGAACAGTTATGAAGATACTTACGATCCTATTCCTGTTCTATAGTGCAGTCTCAAACACACAAGACAATAACTCAATTTACCTGACCTCTGTCTGTGCTTATCAGCCAATTCCATGTTGCTTTAATGGAAGTCACATCTCATAACCTTCGGAGAAACATTTCAGAAGGTTACTTAATAAATATTTAAAAAATAATGTTCCTGAGAACAGATCTCAAAACCTATATAAATAATTCAGCATAGACCAGAACACTAAAAGAATTCAGCTTTTCAAGTGCTGAATATAAGCTGAGAAAGCTTGTTAAAACCTGATCAGTGCAATAACGTCAGCTACAGCACTCAAACATACTGCAAGAAAGTTCATGGTAAATCTAATATCAGGAGATGACTGCCATAACACACAGTTGAAGGCTAAGGATTTTTTCCATGGTAGAGTACTTTACCATGCACAAGGTCCTGAATTAGATCCCCACCTCTAAAAACACAAGTATTATATTCACATCCCAACTGAAAAAGAATGCTAATCCACATGATACCGTATTGGAAAGGTCCAGCCTCAGGAATGAGAAAAAATATTGCAAAAAGCATTATTTTTGCTTTTCCCAGAAACAAAGCAATAAGTCAGCTTGGGCACTGTTAAAATTTGACATTTTCAGTAATGGGGGGAATACTAGAGCACAGACTTTATTCCTAGTTGTTTGGTTACTGAACTCTGACTTAGAAAAGCATGTTAAAGGACATGGTTAGGTGTTTAGGCTTTGCATTAGCTGGCTGGCATTTGAAGGCATGCACCGAGATGATTGTATACTGACTAGAAATTGTCTGATTCACTCAGGGGAATATCCTACTAGGCCTGAACAGTGTTGGATATGAAAACTTAAATTATAAGTCCTCTATTCCATATTAGGCTTGAAAATGAGCTTCTGAATCTACAAGCATCCTTTCAGAAGTGAATTTAGTTGTGTTCAACACTATTTTATTCATTTTCATATACATCTGTATATTGGTATATATATATATGTGCAAACCATATTTTTTACATATTTTTGTGTTGTCTTTTTTGTTTCACTTTGTTTCTATTTGTGTGAATTTATTTTCAAGACCAGATCTAAGAATGAACCACAGGCTCATATAGAAATAACAATCTTTATGTCTCGGTACCTGGTGTTACCTTTTGTATGCATGATCAGAACTGTTTTGTTTTTATCATTTAGCATGTAGATATTAAAAGACTTTTCATACATTTTATTGCTAAGACTTCTATGTTAACAATGTAGTGGTTGAAAAATATATTGTGTAGTTTATAATTTTCAATCTCAGTGAATGATTGTGGTAAAATTATGAAGACCATATAGATTGTTGTTATAAGCATAACACTTTTCAAATGGCTGACAATATTAGCAATTTTTCTCATTTTTATTAACTTTTGTTTATTCCTATTGAATCTGGAAAGGGTGACTGGAAGAAGCAAATATAATTTTTAATCTATGTTTTTATTTTTTGTTTCTTTCTCTTTACATATTAAACTAGTTGTTCTGAACTTACTGCATGCCATTGCCATGACTTCCTGGGTCAAAAGACCTTTTCAACAGGAGTCACATATTCAATATCCTGTGTATAAGATATTATATTATGACTCATAGCAGTAACAAAATTACAGTTATAAAGTAGCAATGAAATAATTCTATGTTTGGTAATCACCATAACATGAGCTTTTCAGCATTCGGAAGGTTGCAAACCATTGCATTAGTCAACTGTATGTTATCTCTATGTGTACGTGGATTTTGGTGAATCTGAAGGTGCATGTGTTTGTAGGATTTTTCATGTATGTGAACATATATTTAGAGGCCAGAGGACAATCTAAGTGATGTTCTTCAGATATATTCTACCTTCTCTCTTCTGGCAACTCCCTGGTACTAGAATTATAAGCCTATGCTACCATGCCAGGGTATAATAATAATAATAATAGCAATTATTATTATTATTATTGTTATTTTAATATAGGTTTTAGGGCACTGAACACAGTTTTCATGCTTATATAGCAAACAATTTCTACTAACTTAGCATAAATTAGCCAGTTTTAAAAATTAAGAACATAATGTTTTATACATATACAGATTTAAAAATATAACATGGTGTTGGGGGATATATACATATAAAAATAGTTTCTTAATGATGTAAGTTAGCATGAGGTATTAATAGAAAAGTAGATCACTATAAGCATTAGGGGAAATTAGAGCATAACAAATTGTTGACTTTAAGAAAGCACCTAAAGAAATGTTCAACATCCTTAGTCATCAGAGAAATGCAAATCAAAACAACCCTGAGATTCCACCTCACACCAGTCAGAATGGCTAAGATTAAAAAACTCAGGTGACAGCAAATGCTGGCGAGGATGTGGAGAAAGAGGAACACTCTTCGATTGTTGGTAGGATTGCAAACTGGTATAACCATTCTGGAAATCAATCTGGAGGTTCCTCAGAACATTGGACATTCCACTATCTGAGGACCCAGCTATACCTCTCCTGAGCATATACTCAAAAGTTGCTCTAACATACAACAAAGACACATGCTCTATTATGTTCATAGCCGCCTTATTTATAATAGCCAGAAGTGGAAAGAACCCAGATGCCTTTCAACAGAGGAATGGATTAAAAACATGTGGTACATCTACGGAATACTATACAGCTATCAAAAATAATGACTTCATGAAACTCATAGGCAAATAGAATGAACTAGAAATTATCATCCTGAATGATGTAACCCAATCACAGAAAAAAAACACAATTGGTATGCACTCATTGATAACACTGATAAGTGGATACTAGCCCAAAAGCTCGAATTACCCAAGATGCAATCCACAGACCATAGAAGCTCAAGAAGAAGGATGACCAAAATGTGGATGCTTCCTCTCCTTCTTAAAAGGGGAAACAAATGTCCCTAGGAGGGGATATGGAAGCAAAGTTTAGAGCAGCTACTCAAGGAAGGACCATTCAGAGCCTGACCCACATGTGGCCCATATGTATACAGCTATCAAAACTAGATAAGATGGATACAGCTAAGAAGTGCAAGCTGAAAGGTACCGGATACAGATCTCTCCTGAGAGACACATCCAGAGCATGTCCAATACAGAAGTCAATGCTAGCAGCAAACCACTGAATTAAGGACAGGACCCTCTTGTGGGGAATTAGAAGGACTGAAAGAGTTTGAAGGAGCTTGCAACCCCATAAGAACAACAGTCAACCAACCAGAGCTTCCAGGGACTAAACCACTACCAAAAGACTATACATGGACTGATCCAGGGTTCCAACTGTATATGTAGCAGAGAATAGGCTAGTAAGGGCACCAGTGGAAGGGGAAGCCCTTGGCCCTGCAAAGGTTGGACCCCCAGTCCGGCTGATCCAGTGGAATATGGGGGAGTAGTAAGGGGAATAAATGGGGGAAATACCCATATGGAGGAGGGGGAGGAGATGAGGGCTTATGAACAGGAAACGGGGAAAGGAAATAACATTTGAAATGTAAGTAAAGAAATATATCTAATAAAAAAAGGAATAGTGAAACATGAAAATGTTAATGTCACCTATTTTGAGGTTAAGTATCTGAAAATTTGAAGAAAAGACCATCTTCTTTGTATTCTGTGTATATTGATAATTTTATTCAGAGTGACTCAAACTCAATTTCTCTGTTTCATAATTCATGTATATCCATTTTTAAACTTGTTATACAGAAGATGGCCATAGAAACCAAATATATGTAAATTATAAGTTTAAAAAATAAAATATAGTAAGTATTTGACATATTATCCTAACTTATAGGTATAGACCAAACAAAATCATGAGCATACTTTTTTGCCTTCTTGAACTACTGTCTTATATCAATATAAATTATTCCTGTTGTGATTATTTCCACTTGTTTCTTTTAATTTTCCAAAGTTTCTTCATTGTGAAATATGCTTCTTATGAGTAAAATAACTGTATCTTGCTTTTATTTGATTCACTCTCATATTATGTTACTCCTCATTTTTTATTGGTTTTATAGTTTAGACAATTATTTATTGGTATATTTCAGTGTAAAACACATCATTCTTTGGCTTCTCTTGCCTATATTTATCCTCATGTCTATTTTCTGTCCTTCATCGTTCCTAGTTATTAGATAATTTCATGTGTTTCTTCCTTCTTATATCTTCTAACATTTCCCCTTTCTGCTATCTTTTAACCTGATACTTATTACCCCTCTTCTCTTAAGACAACAATTCACTCAGTGTTTCCTTTTTACTTTCCTGAGTTCAATAAAGACTTCAAGTAAAATAAGTAGACCCAAAGATTTGGGTCATCATCCACATATGAAAGAGGACATGTGATGTTCATCCTTCTGATCCTCTGTTATCTCTCTTGCTGTATTGCTTGACCCCACCACCCATTTTGTTCATTTACATGTAATGGAACTTTAGATTTCATTTCTCTTTAGAACTGAAAACTTTCCATGTGGCCAAATATTCAATTTTATTATCTGTTCCCTCTGATGAATACCTAGGCTGTTTTTATTTCCTGGTTCTTGTGAATACAGCAGCAAAGACATGGATGAATATATATCTAGAGCATCAGATATAAAATTCTTTAGTTATATAGCCATGAGTGGTATAGTTGGATGATATCATAGATCTTTTTTTGGATTTTTGAGAACATTTCAAACTTATTTGCATAGTAACTACACCAGACTTACCACAACTAAGTAAGAGTCTGTTTGCCCTGTATTTTTACTAATATTTCTTCCTATTTGTTTTCTTGCTGATAACCATTTTAATTCAGGCTACAGGAAATCATACAGTAATTTAATCTACATTTTCTACACTTGATCTTAGCCAAAAGGCCGAGAAGCGATAATCTACATTTTCTGATATTTAACATTATTTACAAGTTTTTTTCCTCATTACTTATATTTCTTCATTTGAAAACTTCATCTAATTCAGTTGACTTACTTAATCAGATTGTTTCCTTAGTGCTCAGGTTTTCCTTATTGTTGCTTTCAGTTTCTGTATATTCAGTACACTAATCCTCTGTCATATGTATAGCTGAGGCAAAGTTTTACTCCCATTCTGAGGGAGGATGACAAAGTCTGCACTGCCTCAGAATAAATAATCTAAATAACAGGACTGCTTTTGATCTTGTTATTGCTTCTTTGTTCTGTGTGTGAAATTTCCTCTGTTGTTCCTTAACAGGATTCAGACTTTTGTTACATTGGCATGTTTTTTACAAATACTTTTTGTACCATTACAAAATACTACACCTTTATGATCATAATGCCCATGCTGTTTCATTGAGTAGTATTTCATGGATATTTTCTTCACTATATTAAAACTTCAGTATCTGTGCTTTTGTGCAAGAGGATTGCCTCAAATATTCCAAAATTTCTTGGTAATTAAATGGATTGTGATTGGTCTGTTAGTTTCATCTTTCTATTCTACTGAATTTATATTTGAGACAATCTAAGTACTCCTGTCTTAGAGTTGTTCCAATCAAATGTTTTATCTCTTCTTCCAATTTTCTTATGAGCAACTAGAGCATCTTTGGGGAAATGTTTGGGAATAGTTGAAAATCAGAGTTTTTGTTTTTTCTTAGTGACTCTAAATGTATAATATTGGCAAAATTAACCATCACAAGCCCATCTCTATCAATTTGATACACAAACACATACTCTTTAAGGCATATAATTACATTCCCTGTCATTACAGGTCATTTCACAATTCAAAATGCTTTAGGTACAATATCAGAAGTCTTCATGGTCTTTAACATGTACAAAACTTAAAAGTTCAAAGTTCAAGTCCCATCTGAGACTCAAGGCTAAATATTAACACTTATCTCTTATAATATCAAAAATAAATACCTACTTAAATATAAAATAATATATAATAATCATCTCAATTCCAAAAACACAGGGAATTGGTACATAGCAAAGAAACAGACAAAGGAATCCTAAATCCAACGGGTAAAACATCAAACACTGTAGCTTTATGCTATGTGTATGGGTTTGTAACAGAATCATTTAGATTTCAAAAGGCATGGATAACCTTTTCTTTTCTCCACTTACCTCAAAAAATAGCCTTTATCTTACTCCAGTTCAACTTCTTACATGCAGCTCAGCTCAGCAGATGCTACACTGTGCTGATGTTGCCAACACCCTGTGGTTTCTATTGCAGCATAAGTAATATAACATTTATTCAGGTGCAACAACTCTACAACCCATAGTCTGACCTCAGCAGATCTCTGGAAATGTGTAAGACTCTGTGAACTCCATCAATCTCTCATACTTTGTGTTTATAAATTCAATGTCATGTGGACAGCACATAAAAGTTATGGTACCAGCTCCTGATGAAGCCTAAAACCTTGAATCACAGCTTCATTGGTCTTTGAGTTCTAACTCTCTGGAAACTTATTCCTAGCTGATTGTTTTTGAATAGGCAATACCTTTCTGCAGCATTCACATGGAAGCTCCCTTCCTTTCAAACTAATTTGCATTTTGACAAAATGGAGCCATTGATAGGAGGGTTCTCATTCTCAGTGCACAATTCCTTTTCTCCTAGCACATAGAATCTCTAATGGTGCTCTTCTCTATAACAGTCACAGATTCTTTGTCATCTTTTTTCTTTGTCTTCAACTATAAACTTGCTCATATAGGTTTTATTGTCAAACCACACTTTAAAAACTTCTCTATGTTCTACTTTTTGCTCTATTTCCCTACCTGCCTAGTTCAGAGATATGAACAAAAGTAATGACACAATGTTATTCTGTCTTGCAATTTCCTCTACTAAGTAAGTCAGTTTAATCCATTCAACTTCAGCCTTGCTTAAGTTCTCAGAAGATGGGCAAAATACAGTTAGATTCTTTGCCAAAGTATCACATGAAGGTCCTCTAAGCCAATTCTTGACAGAGTCACTGTTCTCTGGGTCATAGCCAGAGCAGCTGTGGGCAACATAGGGACCTGGAAAGGTATACAGAGACAATGTAGTTTTCAGGAATGAACAATTTTTATTTTTCCAAGCTTGCTTATACATTTTTCAGCTAGCTACCAAAAATAGCACACAGCTTGAACAAACAGCCTTTATGACTTCCTTTGTCCAATTTTCTGAATTATTTTTTTCATACATCTCTGTTCTCCTGGTCTTACACATATGGGCATTCCTGCTGCTATCTGTTGTAACATGGCCATATCTTGGTACAAGAATGTGCTTGAAAAAGAAATGGCAGATCATGTGTACTCTAATATCTCTGAAAACTCATCAGCCATGCCACTACCATCTGTTTTTCTCTGTTGTTATTGTTTTTATTTTCTTAGCTCCTACAAAGAATGACCCGTTAAGTTCTACTTGAGCATTGTTACGCTCTTTTGGCTTACAACTGCAAACTCTTTCATATTCCTGCCACAAATCACTTCTGAAGACCTCATAACTACATGATCAGGTTTTCTACTACACAAGTCCTAGTCACCGGTACTAATTTTTACTGTAACCTTTTCTCATTGTTGTGATCAAATAGCTGAAACGAAACAATTTAAAGAAACTAGAGAGATGGCTTAGTGGGCCAGAGTGCGTATTACTCTGGCACGAGACCTGACGTTGATTATAATCAATTTCGGGTACTACCCAGGCTCCAGTGGAATCTGATTGCCCTGCCCTCTGTGAATACATGAACTATAAACACACACACACACACACACACACACACACACACACCTTATAAATACACACCTAACCCTTGAGAGATTTGCAGCACTAGATTATAGGAGTCCTGTCTTATGGAATGTGGATGGGTGGAGGATGGAGACATCCTCTAGGAGACAAGAGAGGAGGAATGGGGTGAGGAACTGTTAGTCAGGGATAAACATAATGTGTCTAGACTATTAAAAAAAGATTCAAGACAATTCAAAAAAAGAATAAAAGGAAGCACGTTGAAGAAGAAAGTGGATAAATTCTACTGTTGATAATAAATCGTGATACCATTTGCATAAGAAAGAGGATCACACTGTATTCACAGACATAATAATCTCTCTTAAAGATGGCTAGAGATTTGTTTCCATGATAATTTTAAATCGTATCATGTTGATGAGATTAAATGCAACAAATGGTAGAACTATTTTTTTCATTTTTGCCATTGTAGATGAAATTGAATGTGCATTCATATGTGTCCTTATAGCATTAACATTTCCATCTATTAGTATGGTAAATTTTAAGTCATGATATTGATTTTAGATTTTGTTTTTGTTTTCGATAGTGCTGAAGATCAAACTCAGCAAATCAACTATGGCACAGCTAGTTCCATAGAATTTAGTAAATGTATTTTCAATGGTGTTTATATTAATATTCAGTTAAAAAGGCATCATTCATAAGACATTATTCATAATGCTTTGACAATAGTAGTAATATCAAGCCACATTTTTTTTTAAAAATCACAGATATTTGTATTACTTTTCTATTGTGATATTTTTGTCTCCTGAAACTATACCCATGAACTTTGCCAACATGACTAAACAAATGTGAGCTGAACAAAGAAGACACCAATAAGTATGCCAAAATGGATGTAGAAAATAGCACATGAGGTCTTAATCCTACACAATGAATTATAGGCAGCTGCATAAAACTCGGAGCAGGAAAGGTGGTCTTTCACAGGGAAAAGCATACACTGTTGCCAAGTGCCAAATGGCTCATTTTGAAAACACACATACGAGTAACTTTACAAGAAGTTAACTGGTTGTATTAAGAATAAAGGTGCATATACAATTACACATGTAGTGACAATTATTGAAAAAAATTACAATAAGTTTGAAGGAGAGTAGGGAGGGGAATATGAGAAGTTTGGAGAGAGGATAGAGAAGGGAGAAATGTAAATAAGATGGATTCCCAAAAACAAACAAAACAAAATAAACTAACCAAAAATACCATGATCATGGCAACTTATAGAAGAAAGGTTATTTGTACTTGTCACTCCAGAAGGATAAAATTTCATGATCATCATACCAGCAAAGTGAGCATGGCAGTGGACAGATAATAGTGATAAGGGCAGGAAACTGAGAATTCCTATCTTATAGTATGTACAGCGAGGGCAAAGTGGAAATGGTGTCTGGCATTGAAAACTCAATGCCTATCTTAAAACAATCGATACCCCTAAACCTACCCAAGCAGCATCAAGAACTTGAACCATATATTAAAACATTTGAGCCTCTAGGGGAAACTATCATTTAAAGCACCACATATATTTATTGTATCTTAATTGTTTGTATTTTTATGAATTTTTCTGTGGGTATGTGTATGAACCAGCACCAGAAAAGGAAGAGAAAGAAGAGATGGAGACCACAAGATGCCCGGGATTTCAGACTCTGGAGACCAATATCAGGTGCAGATCTAACATTTACTTTTTAGTACAACAACATATAGACGACTTTTCAGTCAATAATGGTGTTGTTATACAATCAGAAGTCAATAGGGGCATTGCTTGAACTGTCCTGCTGAACCAAATTTGCTTGCCTGTGACTCTTTAAGGGTGAGGGCCAACCATCCAGTGCTATTTCCATGAAGAAAGAGGAAAAGGCCACTGTCATGGCACCACATCCTTCATTCTGTCTCACTGGTTGGCCCAGAAACCACTTTAAATTGCTAGCATGTAGGGCTGAATCAAGATTCCTCAAGCAGACTCTGGAAACCAGAGCACTTTGCTCTCCATCCTACTCTGTCCTACACCAGATTTACTCCTACATTCCCCACAGTTTTGTGTTCGTGATTGCAGGTAAACAAATAGGCTGATAATGACATATTCCCCAGACCTGGAGTTAAAGGTAGTTCTGAGTACCTGTTGGGAATGAAACCTAGGTCCTCTACCCATGATTAATCTTTCCAGGTACTAATGCCAACTTTTAATTGAATATATACAATACTTTTATATAAAATATTAAGTAAATTATAAGAAATACACTAATATGTCAATTTCGGTGAGCAAAATTAAAATAATAAAGACATAGTAAGTTACCCAAAATATCAAAAGTAAAGCTAAATAGATTACTTTTAAAATCCAGGCATATTGGCTGATTTGTATTAACTTGGCACAAACTAGATTCATCAGAGACTATAAGCCACAGTTGAGGAAATGTCTCATGAGATCCAGTTGTAAGGCATTTTTTTAATTACTGATCAGTGAAGAAGGGTTCAGCCCATTGTTGATAGTGCTATCCCTGAGCTCGTGGTTCCAGGTTCTGTATGAAAGCAGGCTGAGCAAGGAAGGGCAAACAAAACTGTAAGAAGCCCTCCTCCATAGCCTCTGCATCAGATCCTGCTTCCAGATTGCTAATCTCTTTGAGTCCCTATACTGACTTCCTTTGATGATGAACAGCATTGTAAAAGTATAAGCTAAAGAATCATTTTTCTCCATAATTCGCATTTTTTAAAAGTTGGATATTTTTTAAATTTATATTTCAAATATTATTCTAGTTTCACTTTCCCGGTTTCATTTCCATAAACACCCTATCCCATTCCCCTCCCTCTTCTTTAATAAAGGTGTTCTCCCACTCATGTAACCACCACTCCCACCTCCCCACACTAACATTCCCTTACACTAGGGGATACAGCCTTGCCACGGTCAAGGGATTCTCCTCCCATTGGTACCCAACAAGGCCATCCTTTGCTACATATGCAACTGGATTCAGCAGTCTGTCGATGTATATTCTTTGGACAGTGGTTTAGTCCTTGGGAGTTCTGCTTGGTTGGTATTGTTACAAACCCCTTCAACTCCTTCTATCCTCCAATGGGGACCCTGTTCTCAATTCAATGGTTGGCTGCGAGCATCTGCCTCTGTATTTGTCATTCTTTGGCAGAGCCTCCCAAGAGACAGCTCCTGTCAGCATGCACTTCTTGGCAACAGCAATAGTGACAGGGTTTGTTGGCAATATGTTTATGGACTGGATCACCAGGTGGGGCAATCTCTGGATGGCCTTTCCTTCAGTCTCTGCTCCAAATTTTGTCTCTGTATTTCCTCCTATTAATAATTTCAATTTCCCATCTAAGGACTGAAGAATCTGCAATTTGATCATCCTTGAGCTTCATGTGGTATATGAATTGTATCTTGGGAAAGTTGAACTTTTGGTCTAATATCCACTCATCAGTGATTGCATACCAGGTATGTGTTTTTTCTTTATGTGATCAGGTTACCTCACTCAGGATGATATTTTCAAGTTCCATTCATTTGCCTATGAATTTCATAAAGTTATAGTTTTCAATAGCTGAGTAGTATACCATTGTGTAAATGTACCGCATTTTCTGTATCCATTCCTCTGTTTAGGGACATCTGGGTTCTTTCCAGCTTCTTGGTATTATAAATAATGCTGCTATGGACATAGTAGAACATGTATCCTTATTATATGTTGGAGCAATTTGGGTATATGTCCAGGAGTGTTATAGCTGGGTCCTCAAATAGTACTATGTCAAGTTTTCTGAAGAAACTCTAGACTGATTTCCAGAGTTGCAATCCCAACAACAATGGAGGAGTGTTCCACTTTCTCCACAACCTCATCATCATTTGTTGTCACCTGAGTCATTGATCTTAACCATTCTGACTGGTGTGAGGTGGAATCTCAGGGTAGTTTTGATTTGCATTTCCCTGATGAATAAGGAAGTTGAACATTTCTTTAAGTACTTCCCAGCCGTTGGATATTCTTCTGCTGAGAGTTTTTTGTTTAGCTCAGTTTCTCATTTTTAATAGGGTTATCTGATTCACTGGAGTCTAACTTCTTGCGTTCCTTGTATGTATTGGATATTAGCACTTTACTGGACGTAGGACTGGTAAAGATACTTTCCCAAACTGTTGGTTGCTATTTTGTTTTAATGACAGTGCACTTTGCCTTACAGAAGCTTTGCACTTTTATGAAGTTCATTTGTCAATTCTTTATCTTAGAGCATAAGCCATTGGTGTTCTGTTCAGGGAATTTCCCCAGTGCCCATGTATTCGAGGCTCTCCCCCACTTTTTCTTCTATTAGTTTTGTGTGTCAGGATTTGTGTGGAGGTCCTTGATTCACTTGGACTTGAGCTTCATACAAGCTAATAAGAATGGATGAATTTGCATTCTTCTATGGGCTGATTGCCAGTTGAGTGATCACCATTTGTTGAACAGGCTATATTTTTACCACTGGATAGTTTCAGCTTCTTTGTCAATGATCAAGTGATCATAGATGTATGGGTTCATTTCTAGGTATTCAACTATATTCCACTGATCTACCTGCCTGTATCTGTACAAAAACCATACATATTTTATCACTATTGCTCTGTAATACAGCTTGAGGTATATTACAGAGGTGATGCCCCCAGAAGTTCTTTTATTGTTTAGGAAAATTTTTCCTATCCTGGGTTTTTTGTTATTCCAAATGAATTTGTAAATTGCTATTTCTAAGTCTCTGAAGAATTGAGTTGGAATTTGGATGGGGATTGCATTGAGTTTATAGATTGCTTTTGGCAAGATGCCCACTTTTACTCTATTAATCCTGTCAATCCATGAGCATGGGAGTTCTTTCCATCTTCTAAGATCTTCTTCAATTTCTTCAGAGACTTGAAATTCTTTTCAGAGATCTTTCATTTACTTCATAATGTCACACCAAGATATTTTATTTGTGAATATTGTGAATGGTATCCTGTTCATATTCTTCCTCGGCATGATTATCCTTTGAGTAGAGGAAGGCTGATGATTTTTTTATTTTATTTTGAGTTAATTTTATATCCAGTCACTTTGCTGAAGTTGTTTTTCAGGTTTAGTAGTTCTATGTTGGAACTTTGGGGTCACTTATGTATGCTATCGTATCATCTGCAAATAATGGTATTTTGACTTCTAACTTTCCAGTGTGTATCCCTTTGATATCCTTTTGTTGTCTAATTGCTCTGGCTAGAATTTCAAGTACTATATTGATTAAGTAGGGAAAGAGTGGGCAACCTTATCTACTCTCTGATTTTGGTGGGATTCCTTCAAGTTTCTCTCCATTTAATTTGATGTTGGCTACTGGTTTGCTCTATATTGCTTTTACTATGTTTAGGTATGGGCCTTGAATTCCTGATCTTTCCAAGACTTCCAACTTGAAAGTGTGTTGAATTTTGTCAAATGCTTTCTCAGCACCTAATGATATTATCATATGGATTTTCTCTTTTGGTTTGTTTATATAGTGGATTACAGTGATAGATTTCCATATAGTGAACCAACCCTGCTTCCTTGGTATGCAGCCTACTTGATCATGATGAATGATTGTTTTGATGTATTCTTGGATTCAGTTTGCAAGAATTTTATTGAGTACATTTTTGTCAATATTCATAAGGAAAATTGGTCTAAAGTTCTCTTTCATTGTTTGGTCTTTGTGTGGTTTATGTTTAAGCATAATTGTTGCTTCACAGGAGGAATTGAAGAGTTTTCCTTCAGTTTCTATTTTGTGGAAAAGTTTTGACAATGTTGGTATTGGGTCTTCTATGAAAGTCTGATAGACTTTTTTCTTTTTTTTGGTTGGGAGACTTTTAATAACTGCTTCTACTTCTTTAGGAAATATGGAACTGCTCAGATGTTTCATCATATCCTGATTTAAATTTGGTTCCTGGTATCTGTCTAGAAAATTGTCCATTTCATTCAGATTTTCCAGTTTTGTTGAGAGTTGGGTTTTATAATAGGATCTAATGATTTTTTTTTGTATTTTTGTTGTTGTTGTTTAGATTTCTACAGATGCTGTTGTTATATCTCCCTTTTCTTTTCTGATTTTGTTAATTTGGATCTCTCTTTATGCCATCTGGTTATTATGTTTAAGGATGAATAAATCTTGTTGATTTTCTCAAAGAACAAACTCATGGTTTTGTTGATTCTTTGTATAGTTCTTTTTGTTTCAACTTGGTTGATTTCATCTCTGAGTTAGATTATTTCGTGCTGTCTTCTCCTCCTTGGTGTATTTGCTTCTTTTTGTTCTAGAGATTTTAGGTGTGCTGTCAAGCTGCTAGTGTATGCTCTCTTGAGTTTTTTTTTTTTTGTTTCTTTGTTTGTTTTTTGGGGGAGAATTTTTTTGGCATGCACTCAGAACTATGAGATTTGCATTTGTCATTGTTTTCCTTGTATCCCATAAGTTTGGGGATGTTGTGTCTTCATTTTTGTTAACTTCTAATATGTCTTTAATTTCTTTATTTCCTCCTTGACTAAGTTATCATTGAGTACAGCATTGTTCAACTTCTGTGTGTATGTGGGCTTTGATCATTTTTGTTGTTATTGAAGACTAGCCTTTGTCCATGGTTTTCTGATAGGATGCATGGAATTATTTTGATCTTCTTTTATCAGTTGAGGCCTGTTTTATGGCCCTTTATATGATCAATTTTGGTTCAGGTACAATGAGATACTGAGAAGAAGGTTTATTCTTTTGTTTTAGAATGAAATGTTCTATAGGATGAAATATTATATCCGTTTGGTTCATAACTTCTGTTAGTTTCTGAGTCCATGATCTGTTCATTGATGAGAGTGATATGCTGTAGTTTCCCACTATTATGGTGTGAGGTTCAATGTGTGCTTTGAGCTTTAACAAGGTTTCTCTTAGGAATGTAGGTGCCTTTGCATTTGGCGCATAAATTTTCAGGATTGAGAGTTCATCTTGGTGGATTTTTCCTTTGATGAGTATGTAGTACCATTCCCTATGGTTTTGATAACTTTCGGTTGAAAGTGAATTTTATTCAATATAACAATGACTATTCCAGCTGGTTTCTTGGGACCAATTGCTTTCTAAATTGTTTTCCACTGTTTTTACTCTGAGGTAATGTCTGTCTTTGTTACTGAGGTGTGTTTCCTGTATGCAGCAGAATTTTAGGTCCTCTTTACATATCCAGTCTATTAGTCTATGTCTTTTTATTGGAGAATTGAGTTCATTGATGTTAAGAGATATTAAAGAATAGTGATTTTTTTCCTTTTATTTTTGTTGTTAGAGGTGGAATTATGTTTGTTTGGCTGTCTTATTTTGGGCTTACTGCAAGATTACTTTCTTCCTTTTTCTAGGGAGTACTTTCCCTCCTTATGTCAGAGTTTTCCCTCTATTATCCTTGTAGGGCTGCATTTGTGGAATGATATTCTGTAAATTTGGTTTTGCCATGGAATTTATTGATTTCTCTATCTATGTTAATTGAGAGTATTCCTGGATATAGTAGCCTGGACTGGTATTTGTGTTCTCTTAGGGTCTGTATGACATCTGTCCAGGATCTTCTTGCTTTCATAGTCTCTGGTTCTGGTGTAATTCTGATAGGTCTGCCATTATATATTACTTGAACTTTCCCCCCCTTACTGCTTTTAATATTCTTTTGTTTTGTGCATTTGGTGTTTTAACTATTATGTGATGGGCAGAATTTCTTTTCTGGTCCAAAGTATTTGGAGTTCTGTAGGCTTCTTGTATGTTTATGGGCATCTCTTTCTTTAGTTAAGAGAAGTTTTCTTCTATAATTTTGTTGAATATATTTACTGGTCCGTTAAGTTGGGAGTCTTTGCTCTCTTCTATACCTATTATGCTTATGTTTGATCTTCACATTGCGTTCTGGATTTCCTGAATGTTTTGGGTTAGAAGCTTTTTGTGTTTTACATTTTCTTTGATGGTTTTGTGTCAAGTTTTTCTCTGGTATCTTCTGCACCTGAGATTCTTTCTTCTATCTCTTATATTTTGTTGGTAATGCTTGTGTCTCTGACTTATGATCTCTTTCCTAGGTTTTCTATCTCCATGGTTGTCTTGCTTTTTGATGTTTTTATTGTTTCTATTTCCATTTATAGATCCTGGATTGTTTTGTTCAGCTCCTTGACCTGCTTGGTTGTGTTTTCCTGTAATTCTTTAAGGGATGTTTATGTTTCCTCTTTAAGGGTTTCTACTTCTTTATCTGTGTTGCCCAGTATTTCTTCAAGGGAGTTATTTATGTCCTTCTTATATCCTCTATCATCATCATAAGATGTGATTTAAATTCCAAATCTTGCTTTTCCTGTGTGTTGAGATATCCCTTATTTGCTTTGGCTCTATTGATGCCAAGTAGTATTGGATTATGTTGCTTAGGTTCATGCACTTGCCTCTCGCTGTCTGGTTATCTCTGCTGTTAGCTTGTCTTGCTGTCTCTGACAGTGGTTTGACCCTTCTGTAATTCTGTGTGTGAGCACTCGTGGGAGACCACTTTTCTCTCAGAGGGATCTAGGTACAGAGAGCTGTGTCATAGGGTTAGCTCAGGTGAAGGCTGAAACCAGAAGTGTCCTGTCTCAGACTTCTTCTTGGTTCCTGTGTCCAGCAGGCTCCAGGCAGGTTCCTGTTTGGCCAGGAATGTGAGGATATGTGCTCTCAGGATTGTCTGTAATTCTGAAATTCCTACTATCTCGTAGGATCTGGGTATAGAGAGCTGTAGACCAGGTCAGATCAAGGTGCAGGCCCTCAACTTACTTTTTAATTATGGGGTTTTTACACAGAAATAAAATCCCAAATGAAGACTCCAAGTATATTTTATTACAAGTTTATATGTAACACTAAATTAATTTTTATCCTTAAACCCTCCTTATGAATTTATCAATTGTCAATATATGCTTTTAAATTTTATGTGAATTAGTCTTGTATTTCTTGTTCAAATGAATTATGATATATTATTTGTGTTTTCTTCTAATATAGCACTTAAAATGTTACGGGACATAGAATTCTTTGGTTTACATTTTTATTTAGGATGTCACAGACTAATATTTTATTTGATCTCTATTATATAGAAATATCAACCTAAATTCTTCAGAAATTTTAATCAATATATGTTGAATATAAAAGTTATTTCATGACAATTTTAAATAGGTTTTTTGGGGGGTCTTCTTTTAGCTGTATAAATATAACTTAGTAGTGCTTAAAACTTTTGTAAATTATAAATATTTTGAATATATAATCTATATTGAAAACAATAGCTTTGTATTTAATTGAAAACTTTGCATATACGGCTGGGGAATGGTTCAGTAGGTCAAAGAACTTTATCTTTTTCCGGAATATCATAGTTTGATTTTCAGCATCCACATGGCATTTATTAGTCACTTAAATCTCCCATGTATTCATCACCTTCTTGTGGTTTTAGGGCATCACACATACATATAATTTACAGACCTTCACATTTAGGCAAAATACCCACGCACGCATTTTTAAAAGAATAAACTTTTAAATACACATTTTATTATGCAACTTTTAATGTTCTATTTATTATATTAAGTGTCTACATATGTGTGCATGTGTATATACATGCATGAACATATATTTATAGATGTGTACATGGCAGGCCTCATGTATGGTGATTTGAAGACAATTCTCAATAATCTTTTTTCTCTTGTCAAATTATAGAATTTGGAGACTGAACTCAAGTCCTCATGACTTTATGTCAGCCCCTCTATCAGTTGAGCCATCTCTTCAACTGAAATTCTGTTAGCTATACATTTGAAGAACTTCCTCTTCCTCAATAGAAATATTTTTTCACTAATTTATTGTATTTTAGCATACAAGTTAAATAAATGTGTATGTTCTAATAAAACTCTAGTTCCCAAAATCCTTCAACCCACCCCAATTCTCCTTTGAGAAGGTGGAGACCCTCCCTGAGTATCACCTAACCCTGGCACATGAAGTCTCTGTAAGGATAGGCACATTCTCCCACTGAGGCAAAAAGAAGCAGCCCAGCTATAGAACATATCCCAATTAGGAACAACAGATTTTGACATAGCCCCCAATACTGTTATCTGGGACCAACATGAAGAACAAGCTACCCATCTGCAACATATCTGCAAGATGCCTATGTCCAGCACATGTATGCTCTTTGGTTGGTGATTCAGTCTCTATGAGCCCCAAGGGTCCAGATTAGTTGATTTTGTTGGTTTTCCTGTGGAGCTCCTATCACCTTTAGGGTCTACAATGCTTCCCTCAACTCTTCCATCATAGTCCCCATGATCCATCCAATATCTGACCGTGGGTCTCTGCATTGCTCCATAGTCAGTTGCTAGGTGAAGCCTCTCAGAAAACAGCCATGCTAGACTCCTCTATGCAAGCATGACAGAGTTATCACTGACAGTGTCAGGGATTAGTGCTTGCCCTTGGGATGGGTCTCAAGTTGGCCTGGTTATTGGTTGGTCACATGCATTCATGTTTTTGTTCTTAGCCATTTGGTCCAGTGATTCGTACCACTGTAAGAAGTAATCTCAGAGTTGTTTTGGTTTGCATTTCCCTGATGTCTATAGACTCTGAACATTCCTTTAAGTGTTTCTTATCTATTTGAGATTCCTCTGTTGATAATTCTGCACCCCATTTTTTCTGTCTTACAAATGTTATTTTTATTGAATAGTTTATGAATTTACATTTAAATGTTATCCTCTTTCCAAGGTCCCCCCTCTCCCATTCTCCACCCCCCTGCTTCTATAAGGATTCTCCCCCTTCCTCCCACTGACTCCCACCTTATCACCCTGGCATTCTCCTGTACTGGGGAAATGAACCTTCATAGGATAAAGGGCCTTTCCCCCTATTGAAGTCAAACACTGCCATCCTCTGCTACATATGCAGCTGGAGCCATGGGTTCTCCAATGTGTACTTTTTGGTTGATGGTTTAGTACCAAGGAGTGCTGGGAGGTCTGGTTGGATGATATTGTTGTTTTTCCTGTGGGATTGAAAATCCCTTCAGCTCCTTCAGGCCTTTCTCTAACTCCTCAATTGGGGTTCCCCTTGCTCAGTCTGATGGTTAGATGCAAGCATCTTAACTTTTATATCTCTGGAAGTGCCTCTCAGGAGACGTCCATATCTGGATCCTGTTCAGCAAGCACTTATTGGAATCAGCAATAGTGACAGGGTTTGGTGGCTACATATGGGATGGATCCCCAGGTAGAGTAGTCTCTGTATGGCCTTTCCTTCAGTCTTTGTCCCACTCTTTGTTCCTGTATTTCTCCCATGAGTATTTTATCCCCCCTCCTAAGAAGGACTGATGCATCCACATTTTGTTCTTCCTTCTTCTTGACTTTCATATAGTCTATGCATTTTATATTGGATATTCCGAATCTTGGGTATTCTGAGCTTTTGTGCTAATATCCACTTATCACTGAGTACATACTATGTGTGTTCTTTTGTGACTGTGTTACCTCACTCAGGATGATAGTTTCTAGTTCTGTACATTTACCTTAGAATTTCATAAAGTCATTGATTTTAAAATCGCTGTGTATACTCCATTGAGTAAATGTACCATATTTTCTATATCTATTCCTCTGTCAAAGAACATCCTGGTTCTTTCCAGCTTCTGGATATTATAAATAAGGCTGCTAGGAACATAGTGTAGCATTTGTCATTGTTATGTATTGGAACTTCTTTTGTGTCTATGCCCAGGAGTGGTATATCTGGGTCCTCAGGTAGTACTGTATACAATTTTTCTGAGGAACCTCTAAACTGCTTTCCAGAGTGGTTGTACTAGATTACAATTCCACTAAAAATGGAGGAGTGTTCCTCTTTCTCCACATTTTCGCCAGGATCTACTGTCACCTGAGATTTTGATCTTCGTCATTCTGACTGGTGTGAGGTGGTATCTCAGCGTTGTTTTGATTTGCATTTCCCTGATAACTAAGGCTGTCAAACATGTCTTTAGGTAGTTCTCGGCCATTCAATATTCTGCAGTTGAAAATTCTTCGTTCACCTCTGTACCACATTTTTAATAGTAATATTTGGTTCTCTGAAGTCTAACTTCTTGAGTTCTTTGTATATATTACATGTTAGCCCTCTATTGGATGTAAGGTTGGTAAAGATATTTTCCCAATTTGTTGGTTGTTGTTTTTTCCTATTGCCAGTGTTCTTTGCCTTACAGAAGCTTTGCCGTTTTATGGGGTCCCATTTGTTGTGCATTCATTTTCATTGGATTCTAGAAAGTTTTTAATTTCTTTCTTTATTTCTTCTCTGACCCAGAGATTATCGAGTAGAGAGTTGCTCAATTTCCATGATTATGTAAGCTTTCTGATGTTTTTATTGTTGAAGTCCAGCTTTAATACATGTGATCTGATAAGATAAAAGTAGTTATTTTGTGTTACTTATAACTGTTGAGGCTTGCTTTGTAACTGACTATATGGTCAATTTTGGAGAAGGATCTATGAGATATTAAGAAGAAGGTTTATTCTTTTGTGTTTGAATAAAATAATCTCTATATATCTGTTAGGTCCATTGATTTATAATGTCTGTTTCATTTTCTCTCTGTTTAATTTTTGTTTGGATGACCTGTCAATCAGTAAGTGATAGTGTTGAAATCTCCCAAAATTAATTTGTGTGTTTCAACTCGTGATTTAATTTTTAGCAATGTTTTCTTTACAAATGTGGGTGCCCATTTATTTTGGGGCATACATGTTCATTATTGAAATACATCTTACTATATATTTCCTTTGATGAGTATGAAGTGACCTTGCCTGTCTCTTTTGATTAATTTTGGTTGAAAGTCTATGTTGTTAAATACTAGAATGACTACTGAAGCTTGCTTCTTGAGCACATTTGCTTGGAAAATTTTGTCCAGCCCTTTATTTTGAGGTAATGTCTATCTTTATGTCTGAGGTATGTTTCTTGTATTCAACAGAATGATAGATCCCGGTTTTGTGTCCCTTCTGTTAGCCTTTGTCTTTTTATTGGGGAAATGAGTCCATTGACATTGAGAGATATTACTGACCAGTGATTGACATTTCATGCTATTTTAACATTGGTGTTTGTCTGTGTATATGTGTGTGTGTGTGTGTGTGTGTGTGTGTGTGTGTGTGTGTGTGTGTATCTGTATGTCTGTGTCTGTGTATGTACATGCATGCTTTCCTTGTTTTTGCTGGTATGTAATTCCTTGTTTCCTGTTTTTTTTCACAGGTGTAGCTATCCTTTTTGCATTGGAATTCTCCTTCTTGCATTGGAATTCTCCAATGTGTTTTATGTAGGGCTTGATTTTTGGATAGATATTGTATCAATTTATATTCATCTCAAAATATATTTTCTCCGTCGACAGTGATTGACACTTTGGTGTGTATTGGAGTCCTTGTTGAGAAGTCAGATATAATTTTGATATGTCTGTCTTTGTATGTTACCTGGCCTTTTCCCTTGTGGCATTTATTATTATTATTATTATTATTATTATTATTATTATTATTTGTTCTGTTGATTTTGTGTCTTAGTTATCATGTGGTCATAGGGTTTTCTTTTTTGATCCAGTCCAATTGGAGTTCTATAAGCATCTTGAATTTTTATAGTAATCTCTTTCTTTAGGTTTGGAAAGTTTTCTACTAAGATTATGTTGAAAATATTTTCTGGGCCTTGGAGATGTGACATTTCACCTTCTTATATTCATATATTATTTCTTTTTTAAATTTTATTTAATTTATTTCTACTGGATATTATTATTTACATTTTGAGTGTTGTTGGTTTTCCCGGTTTCCTGTCCATAAGCCCTCTATCCCATCACCCCAGCTCCTTCTGCTATAAGGGTGTTCCCCCTCCCCAACCACACCCCATTCCTGCTTTCCTGCTTTGACATTCCTCTACACTGGAGGGTCCAGCCTTGGCAGAACCAAGGGCTACTCCTCCCTTGCTGCCCAACAAGGCCATTCTTTGGTATATATGCAGCTGGAGCCAAGAGTCTGTCCATGAAGTCTTTGAGTAGTGATCAACCGGGAGTCCCTGGGAGCTCTGGTCAGTTATTATTTTTAAGTTAGGTTTTACCATGGTATCTCTGATTTACTTGATGTGTTGTGTCAGAAATTATGTTTGCATTTAACATTTTCTTTGACCAATGTATCAATTTATTCTATTGCAACCTCTACATCTAAGTTTCTC
The DNA here is from genome assembly GCF_021556685.1 of Rattus norvegicus. Lineage (NCBI taxonomy): Eukaryota > Metazoa > Chordata > Mammalia > Rodentia > Muridae > Rattus > Rattus norvegicus. The sequence continues at coordinate 89,771,464 of NC_141554.1, forward strand.
TCTTCCATTTTATGTATTCTGTTGGTGATGCTCGCTTCTATCATTCCTGTCCTCTTCCCCAGCTTTTCCATCCTCAGTATTCCATCAGTTTGTGTTTTCTTTATTATTTCTATTTCTATATTCAGATCTTCCATCTTGCGTAGTTTTATTTATTTTCGTCATTTGATTCATTTTATTTTCCTGTATTTATTTAAAGGATTAATTTATTTTCTATTTAATGGTCCCTATCATCTTTATAGTATTCAATTTTAGGTTGTGTGTGTGTGTGTGTGTGTGTGTGTGTGTGTGTTAGTGTGTGCTTCAGTGGTATTAGGATATCTGGTGCTTGCTCTGGTCAGGTAGGTGTGTTTTGATGTTGTCATATTGTCCTGCCTTTTGTTTATCTTCTCTGGCCCTTAAGCCATATGTTGCACTTTAGTCCCTGAATGTTCTCCTACTGTAGTAGGTATTGGGAGGGAGGTTAACCTTGATTGTCCTGATGTGGCAGTTCTCTGATGTGTAACATTGTACTGTGCATTCCATATTAGTAGTTCTGTAGAGTTGCGGATCTGTTGGTCTGATGAAGATAGAGACTTTTTGGGGGAATGGAGGTCTAGTGAAGATAGCTGACGGCTCAGGGCAGCTTGTTGTACCCCAGTAGACTAAGGGAGCAGGGGAGATGGGTGGAGGAAGGGAGGCTAGCCTGTATGCATTTTAGGATCGACAGTTTGATGAAGGTATGTAGAGAGGTGGCAAGAGAATGGAGGTCTCCCTAGAATAACAGACTGGTCATTGCAGCTTGGAATGCCCCCAGAGGATACATTAAGCTGGAAAGATGGGTGGGGAAAGGGAAGATAACCTGTATAGTTCAGAATACTCAGTTCTGATAAAGGTGGGAGGAAATGTGGCAGAAGAATCTTTTAATAATTCAAAAAAGAGGTACCTGTGGCAGATCCCGGCCTGCAGCAGCTCTCTGCTCCCAGACCCCGTGAGAGAGAGACCCAACCGCCTGGTCAGGTCGGCACTCCTGAGGCTGCAGAGCGGAAGAGACCACCAACACTGCCCACCCCTGCCCACATCCCTGGCCCAAGAGGAAACTGTATAAGGCCACTGGGCTCCCGTGGGGGAGGGCCCAGGAGCGGCAGGACCCCTGCCTGAGACACCTCCGGATCCTGAAGGAAACAGACTGGATAAACAGTTCTCTGCACCCAAATCCCGTGGGAGGGAGAGCTAAACCTTCAGAGAGGCAGACAAGCCTGGAAAACCAGAAGAGACTGCTCTCTGCACACACATCTCGGACGCCAGAGGAAAACACCAAAGGCCATCTGGAACCCTGGTGCACTGAAACTCCCGGAAACGGCGGCCTAGATCTTCCTGGTTGCTGCCTCCGCAGAGAGCTCGTGGGCAGCACCTCGCGAGCAAACTTGAGCCTTGGGACCACAGGCTGAAAGAAAACAGGAAAACAGGTCTACAGCACGCCTGACACACAGGCTTATAGGACAGTCTAGCCACGGTCAGAAATAGCAGAACAAAGCAACACTAGAGATAATCTGATGGCGAGAGGCAAGCGCAGGAACCCAAGCAACAGAAACCAAGACTACATGGCACCATCGGAGCCCAATTCTCCCATCAAAACAAACATGGAATATCCAAACACACCAGAAAAGCACGATCTAGTTTCAAAACCATATTTGATCATGATGCTGGAGGACTTCAAGAAAGACATGAAGAACTCCCTTAGAGAACAAGTAGAAGCCTACAGAGAGGAATCGCAAAAATCCCTGAAAGAATTCCAGGAAAACACAATCAAACAGTTGAAGGAATTAAAAATGGAAATAGAAGCAATCAAGAAAGAACACATGGAAACAACCCTGGATATAGAAAACCAAAAGAAGAGACAAGGAGCTGTAGATACAAGCTTCACCAACAGAATGCAACAGATGGAAGAGAGAATCTCAGGAGCAGAAGATTCCATAGAAATCATTGACTCAACTGTCAAAGATAATGTAAAGCAGAAAAAGCTACTGGTCCAAAACATACAGGAAATCCAGGACTCAATGAGAAGATCAAACCTAAGGATAATAGGTATAGAAGAGAGTGAAGACTCCCAGCTCAAAGGACCAGTAAATATCTTCAACAAAATCATAGAAGAAAACTTCCCTAACCTAAAAAAAGAGATACCCACAGGCATACAAGAAGCCTACAGAACTCCAAATAGACTGGACCAGAAAAGAAACACCTCCCGTCACATAATTGTTGAAACACAAAACGCACAAAATAAAGAAAGAATATTAAAAGCAGTAAGGGAAAAAGGTCAAGTAACATATAAAGGCAGACCTATCAGAATCACACCAGACTTCTCGCCAGAAACTATGAAGGCCAGAAGATCCTGGACTGATGTCATACAGACCCTAAGAGAACACAAATGCCAGCCCAGGTTACTGTATCCAGCAAAACTCTCAATTAACATAGATGGAGAAACCAAGATATTCCATGACAAAACCAAATTTACACAATATCTTTCTACAAATCCAGCACTACAAAGGATAATAAAGGGTAAAGCCCAACATAAGGAGGCAAGCTATACCCTAGAAGAAGCAAGAAACTAATCGTCTTGGCAACAAAACCAAGAGAATGAAAGCACACAAACATAACCTCACATCCAAATATGAATATAACGGGAAGAAATAATCACTATTCCTTAATATCTGTCAACATCAATGGCCTCAACTCCCCAATAAAAAGACATAGATTAACAAACTGGATACGCAACGAGGAACCTGTATTCTGCTGCCTACAGTAAACACACCTCAGAGACAAAGACAGACACTACCTCAGAGTGAAAGGCTGGAAAACAAATTTCCAAGCAAATGGTCAGAAGAAGCAAGCTGGAGTAGCCATTCTAATATCAAATGAAATCAATTTTCAACTAAAAGTCATCAAAAAAGATAAGGAAGGACACTTCATATTTTTTTTTAATCTAGCATGATTTATGCTTCCACGAATTTTAAGCTTGTTTTTTTATTATTATTTTTTTTATTAACTTGAGTATTTCTTATATACATTTCAAGTGTTATTCCCTTTCCCGGTTTCCGGGCAAACATCCCCCTCCCCCCTCCCCTTCCTCATGGGTGTCCCCCTCCCAACCCTCCCCCCATTGCCGCCCTCCCCCCATAGTCTAGTTCACTGGGGGTTCAGTCTTAGCAGGACCCAGGGCTTCCCCTTCCACTGGTGCTCTTACTAGGATATTCATTGCTACCTATGGGGTCAGAGTCCAGGGTCAGTCCATGTATATAATTTGGGTAGTGGCTTAGTCCCTGGAAGCTCTGGTTGCTTGGCATTGTTGTACTTTTGGGGTCTCGAGCCCCTTCAAGCTCTTCCAGTTCTTTCTCTGATTCCTTCAACGGGGGACCTATTCTCAGTTCAGTGGTTTGCTGCTGGCATTCGCCTCTGTATTTGCTGTATTCTGGCTGTGTCTCTCAGGAGCGATCTACATCCGGCTCCTGTCGGTCTGCACTTCTTTGCTTCATCCATCTTGTCCAATTGGGTGGCTGTATATGTATGGGCCACCTGTGGGTCAGGCTCTGAATGGGTGTTCCTTCAGTCTCTGTTTTAATCTTTGCCTCTCCCTTCCCAGCCAAGGGTATTCTTTTTCCTCATTTAAAGAAGGAGTGAAGCATTCACATTTTGATCATCCGTCTTGAGTTTCGTTTGTTCTAGGTATCTAGGGTAATTCAAGCATTTGGGCTAATAGCCACTTATCAATGAGTGCATACCATGTATGTCTTTCTGTGATTGGGTTAGCTCACTCAGGATGATATTTTCCAGTTCCAACCATTTGCCTACGAATTTCATAAACTCGTTGTTTTTGATAGCTGAGTAATATTCCATTGAGGACACTTCATATTTATCAAAGGAAAAACCCACCAAGATGAACTCTCAATCCTAAATATCTATGCCCCAAATGAAAGGGCACCTACGTACGTAAAAGAAACCTTACTAAAGCTCAAAACACACATTGCACCTCACACAATAATAGTGGGAGATTTCAACACCCCACTCTCATCAATGGACAGATCATGGAAACAGAAATTAAACAGAGATGTCGACAGACTAAGAGAAGTCATGAGCCAAATGGACTTAACGGATATTTATAGAACATTCTATCCTAAAGCAAAAGGATATACCTTCTTCTCAGCTCCTCATGGTACTTTCTCCAAAATTGACCATATAATTGGTCAAAAAACGGGCCTCAACAGGTCCAGAAAGATAGAAATAATCCCATGCGTGCTATCGGACCACCACGGCCTAAAACTGGTCTTCAATAACAATAAGGGAAGAATGCCCACATATACGTGGAAATTGAACAATGCTCTACTCAATGATAACCTGGTCAAGGAAGAAATAAAGAAATTAAAAACTTTTTAGAATTTAATGAAAATGAAGGTACAACATACCCATACTTATGGGACACAATGAAAGCTGTGCTAGGAGGAAAACTCATAGCACTAAGTGCCTGCAGAAAGAAACAGGAAAGAGCATATGTCAGCAGCTTGACAGCACACCTAAAAGCTCTAGAACAAAAAGAAGCATATACACCCAGGAGGAGTAGAAGGCAGGAAATAATCAAACTCAGTGCTGAAATCAACCAAGTAGAAACAAAAGGGACCATAGAAAGAATCAATAGAACCAAAAGTTGGTTCTTTGAGAAAATCAACAAGATAGATAAACCATTAGCCAGACTAACGAGAGGACACAGAGAGTGCGTCCAAATTAACAAAATCAGAAATGAAAAGGGAGACATAACTACAGATTCAGAGGAAATTCAAAAAATCATGAGATCTTACTATAAAAAACTATATTCAACAAAACTTGAAAATCTTCAGGAAATGGACAATTTCCTAGACAGATACCAGGTATCGAAGTTAAATCAGGAAGAGATAAACCAGTTAAACAACCCCATAACTCCTAAGGAAATAGAAGCAGTCATTAAAGGTCTCCCAACCAAAAAGAGCCCAGGTCCAGACGGGTTTAGTGCAGAATTCTATCAAACCTTCAAAGAAGACCTCATACCAATATTATCCAAACTATTCCACAAAATTGAAACAGATGGATCACTACCGAATTACTTCTATGAAGCCACAATTACTCTTATACCTACACCACACAAAGACACAACAAAGAAAGAGAACATCAGACTAATTTCCCTTATGAATATGGACGCAAAAATACTCAATAAAATTCTGGCAAACCGAATTCAAGAGCACATAAAAACAATCATCCACCATGTCAAGTAGGCTTCATCCCTGGCATGCAGGGATGGTTTAATATACGGAAAACCATCAACGTGATCCACTATATAAACAAACTGAAAGAACAGAACCACATGATCATTTCATTAGATGCTGAGAAAGCATTTGACAAAATTCAACACCCCTTCATGATAAAAGTCCTGGAAAGAATAGGAATTCAAGGCCCATACCTAAACATAGTAAAAGCCATATACAGCAAACCAGTTGCTAACATTAAACTAAATGGAGAGAAACTTGAAGCAATCCCACTAAAATCAGGGACTAGACAAGGCTGCCCACTCTCTCCCTACTTATTCAATATAGTTCTTGAAGTTCTAGCCAGAGCAATCAGACAACAAAAGGAGATCAAGGGGATACAGATCGGACAAGAAGAGGTCAAAATATCACTATTTGCAGATGATATGATAGTATATTTAAGTGATCCCAAATGTTCCACCAGAGAACTACTAAAGCTGATAAACAACTTCAGGAAAGTGGCTGGGTATAAAATTAACTCACATAAATCAGTTACCTTCCTCTATACAAAAGAGAAACAAGCCGAGAAAGAAATTAGGGAAACGACACCCTTCATAACAGACCAAAATAATATAAAGTACCTCGGTGTGACTTTAACCAAGCAAGTAAAAGATCTGTACAATAAGAACTTCAAGACACTGAGGAAATAAATTGAAGAAGACCTCAGAAGATGGAAAGATGTCCCATGCTCATGGATTGGCAGGATTAATTTAGTAAAAATGGCCATTTTACCAAAAGCAATCTACAGATTCAATGCAATCCCCATCAAAATACCAATCCAATTCTTCAAAGAGTTAGACAGAACAATTTGCAAATTCATCTGGAATAACAAAAAACCCAGGATAGCTAAAGCTATCCTCAACAATAAAAGGACTTCAGGGGGAATCACTATCCCTGAACTCAAGCAGTATTACAGAGCAATAGTGATAAAAACTGCATGGTATTGGTACAGAGACAGACAGATAGACCAATGGAATAGAATTGAAGACCCAGAAATGAACCCACACACCTATGGTCACTTGATTTTTGACAAAGGAGCCAAAACCATCCAATGGAAAATAGATAGCATTTTCAGCAAATGGTGCTGGTTCAACTGGAGGTCAACATGTAGAAGAATGCAGATCGATCCATGCTTATCACCCTGTACAAAGCTTAAGTCCAAGTGGATCAAGAACCTCCACATCAAACCAGACACACTCAAACTAATAGAAGAAAAACTAGGGAAGCATCTGGGACACTTGGCCCTGGAAAAAATTTCCTGAACAAAACACCAATGGCTTACGCTCTAAGATCAAGAATTGACAAATGGGATCTCATAAAACTGCAAAGCTTCTGTAAGGCCAAGGACACTGTGGTTAGGACAAAACGGCAACCAACAGATTCGGAAAAGATCTTTACCAATCCTACAACAGATAGAGGCCTTATATCCAAAATATACAAAGAACTCAAGAAGTTAGACCGCAGGGAAACAAATAACCCTATTAGAAAATGGGGTTCAGAGCTAAACAAGCAATTCAAAGCTGAGGAATGCCGAATGGCTGAGAAACACATAAAGAAATGTTCAACATCTTTAGTCATAAGGGAAGTGCAAATCAAAACAACCCTGAGATTTCACCTCACACCAGTGAGAATGGCTAAGATCAAAAACTCAGATGACAGCAGATGCTGGCGAGGATGTGGAGAAAGAGGAACACTCCTCCATTGTTGATGGGATTACAGACTGGTAAAACCATTCTGGAAATCAGTCTGGAGGTTCCTCAGAAAATTGGACATTGAACTGCCTGAGGATCCAGCTATACCTCTTTTGGGCATATACCCAAAAGATGCCCCAACATATAAAAAAGACACGTGCTCCACTATGTTCATAGCAGCCTTATTTATAATAGCCAGAAACTGGAAAGAACCCAGATGCCCTTCAACAGAGGAATTGATACAGAAAATGTGGTACATCTACACAATGGAATATTACTCAGCTATCAAAAACAACGAGTTTATGAAATTCGTAGGCAAATGGTTGGAACTGGAAAATATCATCCTGAGTGAGCTAACCCAATCACAGAAAGACATACATGGTATGCACTCACTGATAAGTGGCTATTAGCCCAAATGCTTGAATTACCCTAGATCCCTAGAACAAACGAAACTCAAGATGGATGATCAAAATGTGAATGCTTCACTCCTTCTTTAAATGAGGAAAAAGAATACCCTTGGCAGGGAAGGGAGAGGCAAAGATTAAAACAGAGACTGAAGGAACACCCATTCAGAGCCTGCCCCACAGGTGGCCCATACATATACAGCCACCCAATTAGACAAGATGGACGAAGCAAAGAAGTGCAGACCCACAGGAGCGGGATGTAGATCGCTCCTGAGAGACACAGCCAGAATATAGCAAATACAGAGGCGAATGCCAGCAGCAAACCACTGAACTGAGAATAGGACCCCCGTTGAAGGAATCAGAGAAAGAACTGGAAGAGCTTGAAGGGGCTCGAGACCCCATATGTACAACAATGCCAAGCAACCAGAGCTTCCAGGGACTAAGCCACTACCTAAAGACTCTACATGGACTGACCCTGGACTCTGACCTTATAAGTAGCAATGAATATCCTAGTAAGAGCACCAGTGGAAGGGGAAGCCCTGGGTCCTGCTAAGACTGAACCCCCAGTGAACTGGACTGTTGGGCGGAGGGCGGCAATGGGGGGAGTCTTGGGAGGGGAACACCCATAAGGAAGGGGAGCGGGGGAGGGGGATGTTTGCCCGGAAACCGGGAAAGGGAATAACACTCGAAATGTATATAAGAAATACTCAAGTTAATAAAAAAAAATTTAAAAAAATAATTCAAAAAAGATTATTTAAATGAGTCATCCCATTTATTTCTATATACTTCATAGGGTTGGCTATCATAAATTGTGATATAGGATTTAAGCATGTTTGGAAAGAAAATTTGCTGTTTCACCGTTGGTGAATGAATAAGAAGCAGGTAGATAACATATGAATTCTTTATGATGGTACCTTAGAAATAATTGATATTTTATTATGACTTTATAACACTTACCTAAAGAAAAAGCTCATTATAGTTTTCCTTTATACTAACTGTGGTGTTGCAATAGTATGAAAATATTTCTTACATTCTAGGAGTCTGGAGCTTTTGATGGATCTCTCAGCCAGAGATAATAATAAATCTTGAAGCCACTTAAGATTTAGCCTGGTAGCCTACTGTCTACTTATCCTGTTTGCTTAACCTGTCTTTAAGAGATCTATGTTATAACCAGCCTTACTTACTTAGGATTCTCCATGTAATCATAATCATGTTTAACAACCTAAACAACTGCATAGTTGGAATGTTACTGTATGTATTGTTCCATGCTTCTGACCCATAACAATGTACATGTATCATTTGCTGAAAGATGCAAGTGCAGATGTTCAAAACAAGCTCCTAAAATCCACAACAAAGGCTGAAAACTTCCATTTAGAAATAATTGTTCATAAACAATGATATTTGTAGCACTGTTTGTTTATTGGATCAGTTGGAATCAGTGGGAGCCAATAACTAAACTTTTGCAAAACTCTGTTAAGATTTCTGTAAACTTTCCAGATCCTTCTCAGTGTGATACTTTCTGTGCTGTTCAATAATGACAAATTGAATTCCTTTGTAAGGGACAGAAAAGAATGGACACACACAGTAACACAACAGTCAGACACGCATAGAGCGATAGAATACATAAAAGGTGCATTCATACATAAAGCGATAGACAGAGACACAAAAGCCAATAGATTTAAAAAAAAGGGTTCTTCATACTTATGTAATAGACAGGAAGATATTCGAAAGTGCAGAGAGTATAAAGTAGCGAATTCAAATCTGTATTAGAGTTTGGTTAAATGACTTCAAGGGGAAGTGATTTATCTGTTCCATTAATATGACCCCAATACTTGTATATGGGAGTTAATCACTATGTATATAATCTTAACAAGCATATCTTTTGCTCACTGAAGAAAATGCACTCATCTGTATATTGGTAATATGTGTGTATACCTATATGGGTGTGTTTGAATGGAAACATATCTGTACCATATCACATGAGGGGATGTCATAGGAAAACCTTGGGTATTAGTTGTCAGTATCTACCTTATTTGTAATATAGCTTCTTTTTGTTAATCCACAGTATATGCTGTTCGGTGACCCAAAAGTTTGTAGAGAAGCCTTTGGTTCCATTCTTCCGAGAGTAATAGTAGCTTTATAGATACTTTTCCTAACTATGTGGCTTTTGTGTGCACTGGAGTTTCAAACTCAGGTCATTAGACAAATACTTTTACCTGTTCAGACTCTCCCTAATTTTAAATAGTAAATCTTAATGACTGATCATTTGTGATCAAAGAAAGAATTATGAAATACAGATAATTAGGGTAAAAAGTAGATGAAATGAAAATAATGGATAAAGAAAATAAAATAACACATGTGGAAAAATAGAGAAACTAATCTCCTTAAAAGTCATGTTCTAACTAAAAACTATATTTGTAAGGTATCACACATTTTTATATTATGTGTTGTTTCATTATTATTATGTGTTTTATGAGTCATAGTCAGATAAGTAAAAACAGCTTTATAGATTTTTATTCTAATCAAAGAAACATGTTTATTTTTTGTTGTTGCTCAATAAAACATTTCCCAACATTACTATGCCAAGGGATATTGACAAATTTCATCATGGATTTTATGAGACAAATCAATATTCTCATTTTATTTATCTCTGAGGTTATAAATGGATTTGAGCCTACTTCTTATTCACATCATGTACAGAGCTTTATAATGACCTACCTATAGGCAATTGCTTGTTCGTAAACTGAACTGATTAACTTCTGGATATATATGAACAATTCACTAAAGAAGCATTCATTGTAAATAGAAAGCTTATTGTTTACATTCTTCTTTAGGGCACACAATACTCTTATATTTGTATAATTTCAAACCAAGGTTTTATATGTATATGCTACAAAAGTCAACTGAGTTTTAGCAATTATTTTTATTAATTAATGCTTCTTTTTCATGAGTTCTCTTTCTGATTAATTATGTGTAAGATTTCAGGGTACTAGAAAATACCAAATGCTAGCTAAAAATATACAGAATATCTTAATGATATGTTAATAATTTAAATGAAAAAATTGCAGCAAATACCACACAATTAAAAGTTATAATTCAAACTATTGTGTTCAATATTTGTCATGATACTGAAAATTTTTAAAAAACTAGATAAACACTGAAAAAAATATAACCTGTTTTGATTGAGTCAAAAAGAGACTGAAACCCTACCTAGACCAATTTTAAAGAGATTTATTAAATAATAAAGGCATTACTAGGAATGGAGAGATGGTTAAGCAGTTAAGAAAACTTTTTCTCTCAAAGAAATATTTTCAGTCATAGCACCAAAATGTTGGCTCCCAACCACAGCTAATCCAATCACTTCCACAGCATCAAGTGATACTTTCCATTTATATTTAGGAATTATTCAAGCACATAGAAAAAGATATACTTGTAAGGTAAAGCATTCAATACATGTAATACCCTTTTTTTTCTCCTTCCCTTCCTCTTTTCCTAGCAAGTACCTCTCACCTTCTACCCCCCATGATTGTTTTGTCCACCGTTCTAAGTAGGACTGAAGGATCCACACTTTGGTCTTCCTTCTTCCTGAGCTTCAATTCACATGGTCTGCAAGTTGTATCATGGGTATTCTGAGCTTTTGCCTAATATCCATTTATCAGTGAGTACATACCATGTGTGTTCTTTTGTGACTGGGTTACCTCACTCAGGATAATATTTTCTAGTTCCATCCATTTGCCTAATTATTTTATGAAGTCATTGTTTTTAATTGCGAGTAGTATTCCATGGCATAAATGCACCACCTTTTCTGTATCCATTCCTCTTTTGAGAGACATCTGGGTTCTTTCCAGCTTCTGGGTATAATAAATAAGGCTGCTATGAGCATAGTGTAGCATGTGTCCTTGTTATATGTTAGATTATCTTTTGGGTATATGCCCAGGAGTGATATAGTTGAGTCCCCAGTTAGTACTATATCCAATTTTCTGAGGACCTACCAGACTGATTTCCAAAGTGGTTATACCAGCTTGCCAGCCCACCAACAATGGAGGAGTGTTCCTCTCTCTCTACATCCTTGCCAGATTCTTTCAAATGAGATTTTAATTGTACCATACTGAATGGTGTGAAGTGGAATCTAAGGGTTGTTTTGATTTGCATTTCATTGATGACTAAGGATGTTGAATTTTTTGTATATATTGGATATTAGCCCTCTATTGGATTTAGGATTGGTAAAAATCTTTACCTAATCTGTTGGTTGCTGTTTTGTGTGATTGATAGTGTCTTTTGACTTACAGAAGCATTTCAATTTTATAAGGCTCCCTTTGTCGATTGTTGATGTTAGAACACAAGCCATTGGTTTTCTGCTCTAAAATTTCCACTGTGCCAATGTGATTGAGGCTCTTTCACACTTTTTCTTCTATTAGACTCAGTGTGAATGCTTTTATTTGGTGGTGTTTAATCCACTTGGACTTGAGCTTTGTGGAAGTAGATAAGAATGGATCAATTTGCACTTTTCTACATGTTGACCGCCAGTTGAACCAGCACAATTTACTGAAAATCTATCTTTTTTTTTCCCCACAGGATGGTTTTTAGCTCCTTTGTCAAAGATCAAGTGACCATAGGTGTGTGGGTCCATTTCTAGGTCTTCAATTGTATTTTATTGATTTACCTGGCTGTCTCTGTACCAATATCATACAGATTTAATCACTATTGCTGTATAATATAGCTTGAGGCCAGGGATGGTGATTCACCCAGAAGTTCTTTTATTATTGAGAATAGTTTATTTTGCTACCCTTGGTTTTTGGTTATTCCAAATGAATTTGCAAATTGCTCTTCCTAATTCTATGAAGAATTGAGTTGGAATTTTGATGGGGATTGCATTAAATATGTAGATTGCTTTTAGCACAATGACAATTTTTCTATTTTAATCCTGCCTATCCATGAGCCTGAGAGATCTTTCCATCTTCTGAAGTCTTTGATTTATTTCTTCAGATACTTGAAGTTCTTGTCATACAGATTTTTCACTTGCTTGGTTAGAGTCACAACAAGATATTTTATATTTCAGATTTTTTGTGACTATTGTGAAGGGTGTTGTTTTCCTAATTTCTTTCTCAATATGTTTATCCTTTGACTAGAAGAAGGATATTGGTTTTTTTGAGTTAATTTTATATCTAACCACTTTGCTGAAGTTATTTATCAGGTTCAGGGATTCTCTGGTGGAATTTTTGGTGTCACTAAAGTATACAATCATATCATCTGCAAATAGTGATATTTTGACTTCTTCCTTTCTAATTTGTATTCCTTTCACCTAATTTTTTTCTCTAATTGTACTGACTAGAACGTCAAGTTTTATGTTTAATAGCAAGGGAGAGAGTGGGCAGACTTGTCTAGTCCCTGATTTTGGTGGGATTACTTCAAATTTCTCACCATTTAGTTGATGTTGGCTACTGGTTTGCCATATATTTCTTTTAGTATGTTTAGGTGTGGATCTTTAATTCCACATCTTTCCAAGACTTTTTAACATGAAGAGGGGTTGAAGTTTGTCAATTCCTTTCATCATCTGATGAAATAATCATGTGGGGTTTTTTTTGAGTTTGTTTATATTGTGGATTACTTTGACGAATTTCCATAAATTGATCCATCCCTTCATCCCCTGGGTGAAGCCTACTTGTGATGAACTATCTTTTTGATGTGTTCTTGGATTCATTTTGTGAGAATTTTATTGAGTATTTTCCATTGATATTCATAAGGGAGATTGGTCTGAAGCACTCTCTTTGTTGGGTCTTTGTGAGTTTTAGTTATAAACATAACTGAGGCTTCATAGAATGTACTTCCCACTTCATATGGACCCACACTCTTTTCTCTCACTAGAAAACAAATATGCATCAAATTAATAAAGAAATAAAATAAGAATAGTGAGATAAAAAACACACAAACTATAATACACATCTCCCAAATCTCCCAAATAAGAAAAAGATCCAAAAAATAGAAAGCCCAAGAAACCCATAATGACATTGACACAAGTATGCAGAGTAATCACATAGAAACCCAAAGCAGGAAATCATAATTCATATTCACAGCAGCTATAAGGTTAAAAAACAAAAAAATAATAAACTTAAATGCAAAAACTAAAATCCTGACT